>NW_025222181.1:1596974-1726248 GCF_014066325.1 Apis laboriosa
AAAAAAAAAAAAAAAAAAAAACGAACGCGTCGTTTTCATAATAATCAACGAAACACGACTACTGTAATAACCTCAATCTACATCTGCATTCGCGCGAATAAATTTCAAATGGCAATACATAAATCCAGACGAATTCGCCGGTTCATTGTCTCTCGAAAAACCTCTGTGTGGAACACGGTTTGCCGCTCGATTTTTTACGGTGGAAACATTCCCCTGCCGCCTGCCCCTGGTCCCACCTTGAAATTGCATCGGGCGCATTCTCCACGGATCAACCTAAAAGCTCCTCTTCGCCTACGAGTGTGACCTTAACCGTAACGAAGGAGGGGGAAAAAAAGAAAGAAAGAAAAAAAAAAAAAAAAAAGGAAAAAATATTTAAATAGCTTCGTTTGAAAGTACAATGGGATTCCTTTGTGGCCTGTTCCTGGGGAAACGCGCGCGCGACCTTTGAAGGAGGGGTGGCTGCGCAGAGGCGAGGGTGCGAAAATGTTTTTGGAGCAAGGTCAAGCGCAATTGCATCACCTGACCATCTTGGTCATCTACCTGAGCAACGACCCTTAACCACTGTTGTTGACCGATCCATAAATTCGTGACAGTTGAAAAAAAAAAAAAAAAAAGGAAAAAAGTTAAAATGCCTAAAACTTGGGTAGTTGCGAAGGATATGCCGGTAACGGTACTATGAAACTACGACCTTTTTGCGGCCGAAGGTCACTGATCTTGGCCGTTTCCAGAAGCGTGCTGTTTGCCTCGTTCCCAGGACAGAAGAGTATACATATATATATATATATATATACATGTATATACGTTCACGGTCACGATTTTGACTTTCGTGGAGTAAGAAGAATTCTCGGTGATATTCTACGGTTGGAATCTTTTCAAGGTGATTGACGTCTGGCTGCTTGCATCGTTTCGGAAAGATTCGTACAATACAAGACCTGTAAGTGAATTTTTAAGCTACTTTCTGCTCGTGTAAAAAAGAATTGGAATTGAATACATTTATCAAAAAATCGGATAGGAGGATATATTCTTGATAACCAGAGCTACAAAATGTAAGCTTAAATGCATTGCATATATAGAATACAGAGAGAAAACAATGCGTAGAATTGAATCGTTTCTTAATAGAATAGAAGCTAACTAGATAACTAGAAGACGACACTAGCGCCACGTAACCATCAATACGTTAATTATTTATCCATATTTCTACATTTTTCGAATAAATTATTATATTTTTCGCACTGTGCGATGTTGATATATATATATAACGATCATACCATACCCATAGTAAGAAACAAACGTATATACCCCTCTTAATCAAAATTTCACGAGTGTTCCCCGACAATTCGACGAATCCGCCAATTCCACGCCGGCTTTCCGTCTCAAGACCCCATCGAGAAAAATCTCAAACACTTCTCTGAGTGAGCTCGGCTACCAGTCCACATCCCCATAAATCATAAATCACGAGCGGCCCATCGAAACGGACGACATTTACGCTAAAACGATTAAGTACGTCTCGCGTCGATGATTTACGAAGTCGTAGCCGTCAAAAAAAGAAAATATATATATATATATATGTATATATACATATATACATATATATATATATATCAACGATGCAAGAAGTAAATATGGCGGAAAGAACGAATCACCACGAAGAAAAAGGACGAGAGAAGACGAACGCATTTGCGCAGGATAAATTCGTAGCAAGGGAACGAGAGTGAACGTATCGAAGTGCAGAGAACTTGCAAGGGCCCATTCTTCGATCGATTAATGAATTCGACTTCGAATAAGACACGAGAAGAAACCTCTCTCATTTGTAATTTGAATTATGACAACGATCAGGTTCGGCCGTTCGTTAGCCATTATTTATAAATTCAACGTTAAACGTTGGGTGGGGGGGGGGGGCGCGCGCGCGCAAGCGCGATCGAAGAGGACAAGAGCAGGAGGAGGAACGATAATGGAGAAACGGAGAAGAGACCTTACCGATTCCGTTGTTGGGGCGTCGTTTGATTTATAAGTTCAACATCCACGACGGCCGATATTTTTCTTTTAATTCTCCTTTTGTACGAAAGTGGACGTGCCCCGACTGCCGGATGGGCGCGAGGTTGGACATAGGTGGCTGATGATGTCACTCTCCCTTTGAGAGGGGGAGGAGGGGGGCGCGAGAGAGAGAGAGAGAGAGAGAGAGAGAGAGAGAGAATGGAACATGGTACGAGGCAGTGGGACATAGGGAGGATACACGGTGCCTAGTTTAAGCCGGGTTGTCGCGATGGCACACAGAGATTACATCGTACACCGCGGAATATACTTTCAAGGTGTCGGCGGAGGATTCTTAATAGCTGGTCTCCGAAGCGTATGACTTGTTTTGAGGGATATTACGTAGAATTTTTATCCTCTTTATTTGTATTCTTGGAAAAAATTTTTTTTTCTCGATTTCTTTGGGAAAAAAAAAAAAATTTTTTTTCCTGGTTATTTTAAGATATTTCTTTTGATCGTGAATTCTTTCTTCGGAAAATTTCATGTATATATTTTTAACTTTCTAATCTCTTATGGGATGATCCGCCATATTTTTAATCCTCATGTTTTAGACATGAGGCAAGTTTTAAAAAAAGAATATAATAAATAAAACATGTCGTAATAATAATTAAAGTTTTCAATTAGAATATGATTAAATTTGTAATAGATAGGTAGATATATCTTGATATCTTGGCAAACAGAGTATGACCAGTTAACTGTTACGGGAATTAATGCATTTTTCTTGGTTAAATTAAAAAACAAGAGGAAAGAATATCTCACGTGTCAACATATAAAAAATTCTAAATATATATATATATGGAAGGCTCATTTGAACGATGCGAGCAATTAAATCTCTGGTTAAATATGCGATAAATTACTAAGATGTAAACGAAACAATTTGTTAGACATTAATAATTAGCTGTTCGTTAGCGGGAATGGTATAGGTGCAGTCGTGCTTAGATCTGAATCGATTAGATCAGTGGTTCTTTTAAGGCTTTTTCGAAGCCATGAATTAGTTTTGATCGTGAGAAAAATTTTGCGATACGTCAGAATCATCAAGATCATAAAATTACAATTAAAATGATTAAATTAGATGTCTTTTCGTTTTCGTTCGAACTATTACGATGCCATTTTCTTCGATCGTAAAAATAGAAAATGATTTTTTAAATGAAGCTGTGAATATGATGAAAGAAGAAAATTTTATTTAGAAGAAAATATATTTTCAATAATAAAAAATTCTATCCAGACTATAGATATAAAATTTCCAAATAATGATATGTTTTTCATAATTTTCGTAAAATTATAATAAGTAAGATCCAAGTTAACACTGAACCAAGTCAAACCGATATTTTTTATTTTTATTATGTTACAATTGTAAAAAATTAACAAAATAGTAAAATCTCGGCAAAGTTAATACTACTTCTAATTTAAATTGAAACATATATAATTAAACGTATAAAATTTTCGTAATAATAAACTTAAACTTTTGAATTGTTAAGAACCACTGTATCAAAAGAAACGTGTCGGGGTTGCACGATTTCAAAACTCATAGAATTGCGCAACTGGAACGTTCTAATTATATTTGTTCCATTGATAGCGTCCACGCATCAAGTCCCATATAATGGGGAAACAAACGCGTATGGATTTTTCTTGCGATGCTCGAACGTTGGCTGGCTTACGATACGAAGACCAGTGAAAATGCGGTTTGCATACGTACGAACACACCATCCGCGTCTGATTAACATGAGAGGCTCGAAACACCTGTGCGCCTCGATCCACTCGAATAATTATTCGCGAGTTCGCGACGTTATTCGCGAAACGACGACGTATAGGCGTACGCGATAAACATCTTTCTCTGTCTCTTCTTCTCTCTCTCTCTCTCTCTCTCTGTTTCGCCACGGTTTAACGGTTCGTTCGCGCATAGAGTTGGAGGAATTTTTTTGAATCGAGCGATCGCACGAACGTAGGAGGAATAAGTTTTTTTTTCCCCATTTTTTTTTTATTTTTATCTTTTATTTTTTTTATTTCCTTTTTTTGTTCAACTGTTGCTTGTTTAGGATTTGATTGGACGAGTTCGTTAATTATTAGCGCGTAGAATCGTTGTTGCGCGTATCCGGGGAACGAGTTGACGAATCGCGTGAATCGTGGAGAAGAGGTTTAGATGGAATTGTTGAATGGCAATTTTGGGAGGGAATTGTGTGGCGAATTTTTTTCTTTTTTTTTCAGATATTTGGACCACACTTTTTGCGCGATGTATATTTAGAGTGGCGCGAAGTTACGATATGTTCAATATTATATAATGATAGAAATATAATTATATGCATAAATGAATCTTTTAATATATCTATCATATCTTTTGATGAATTATTATAATTGATTCTTGCATAACGAGAATTTTTTTTTTTTCTTACCTTTCTAAGAAAATCTTCAGTCGCTTGAAAAGAATACGGATATTACCATCTTCGTCCTCGTCATTGAGTTATCCTGAAACACGTGTTAATTAATTATAAATTAATTTTCCGAAAATTTTATTAAAATATAATGCAAAGTAAAAACAAAAAAAGTAGTTACGTATTTTTGATCGCCAAATAAATCATCATACGTATTATAATCCAACAAAAATCTGGCAAATTTTCCATCATATTTATTTCATCCTTCTTAAACATACATGCTTAAACGACAGAAAATAGCCAATTGAACGTAGAAGAACGTTTTCATTTTCTCTCTTTTTTTTTTTTTTTTTTTTCAAACATTGCAGTAACGAACGATTAATGGCCGATTTCGAACGGCCATTTCGCATACGATGTTTCATTGAGTCATAAAAGCCGATAATGATCGTCCAATAGTGCAATATCTTGCGTATATACCTTACTCAATCCGGCAAGAATTTTTCTCCTCCATTAGAATAAAATAACTTAACCGGATAAAGCGAAAAGGAAGGAATAAAAATGATTGAAAAAAATAAATAAATAAATAAAAATAAAAAAAAGAGTCATAAGAAATAAAACAATGTTTAACACCTTCGGTTGCATGTACGCCGGAACGTTTCCTATGTGCTTGGCAGGTGTTACTGTTTATGGGAATCCCCTGGAACAGCTTATCCGCGCGCGCGCGCGCGCAAGCGATGAGGGAGACTCCGATAAGGAGGATAGCGGTTAGCATTCGCTTAACCCGGTTCTAATTATGGTATTCCCATTCCGTGCATTATATTCTGTGTATACAGGGTGTGCCGTGAGTTTTCACTTTCACGTGAAAAATATTTTAAAATTATATTTAACGCTTTTGCTGATAATTTTTATTAATATCGAAACAATTCGATACGAAGAATTAATCATTTTAGAAGAAATAAGAAATTGCGTGTAATAGAATTTAATAATAAATAAAATTTGATTGGATGTATATAAAATGTATTGCGAGTTGAAATTATTGCTTTCAATTATCGCGTGATGATTCTTATTTTTCGAATCATTATTGTCGGCTTAGAAAATTTTTCTCCTAGTCCGAAGAATATGAATTAAAAATAAAATTTAAAGTAAATTCGAGGAACGAATGTGACGCAACGACGAAAAAAAAAGGGTTCGTTCGATGTTGTTATCTTTAATCCAATCGATTAAACGCATCGTTGAAGACGATCGAGATGCAGAGGTAGCATAGAAACGTTTAATTTAATGTTTCACGTACGACGTACGAAGATCTCGTTATATTATTCGCAACCGAGTAATTTTCGAACGCTCCGTATGTACCGTATAGCCCCTTACAATAATTACTCCGCTACCCGGTTACGTAGTAACTACGGAGTGACCGTGATAAAACAAGAAACTGGTTCGAGGACCACGCATGCGATAGAGCCGTTAACGATAAATCGAAATGTGCGGACTGGAAGAAGTGAGGTGAAAGATGTGGTGGTTCACTGTACAGCTATGGTGTACACCTACACACGCATCCATTAATATAAATGAGTGGTGCTTGTGGACGCTTCGAAATCCTCTTTAAACATTTCCAATTCGAGATCGAAATTAAAAAATATGCCTCGTCCAATTTTTTCTCTGCAGCCTTCAATTGAAATATCGCTAGATAGTTTAAATAGATATTCGCCTTATGATTATTTCGAAATAATTTTCAAATAGTCTGTGGAATCATATCTATTCGTTTATTCGAAAATTTTGCTAAATAAGTAATTTCCATCCAACTTTGCTCGAGGTTCGATTTATCTCGATTCAAACCGTGCATCGATATCTTCCACCCCTACTCCCCGATTGAATCTTCCTCGTTCTCCTCCGTGTCATTCGGTTTTACGTGTGTATACCCCGTTTCACTCTCCTCCGGTGGAGAGAGCCTCCTTAATTAAGCGTTTAAGAGATGAAACTGGTTCTGATGTTCTTCCTTCTCCTCGTTGTTCTTTCGCCGCACGCATATGCTTACGACACAGCTGTTGGCCGCCACTGGCCTCAGTTAAGTTGTCCGACTTTTGAGGAGCGCCGATTGTCTTTGAAATTAATTAAAACGTTTCCACGAGTCGCGCCGGGCTCTCCGTTTCCCCTCATTCGGTTGATGTCTAGTCGTCTAACAATGCCTCCTTTCAACGATTTCAACTCGTCTCCAGAGAGATCACAACGACAAAGACGATGTCCAATACGTTGCGTATCCGTTCATGACCATTGAACACACCCTTCGTATATCGTTTCTGTCTCGAGACGTTCTTAGCGCACTTCGTCACGGTGAAAGAGCGATTTATATTGGGATTATGCGACAAACGAACTCCATTTGTCTGGTCGCTTCTAGAACTCGGCAAATTTTATTTCAGATTAAAATAAGAAATTATTTGAAACAATTCGTTTCGTCTTATTTTTCAGTTGCATGTTATTTGAAAGTATAGTATTTATTCTCTACACGTGTGCTCGTTTTTGTGGATATTAGTGATGGCTTATCTCATTTCGACTCGGTGAAGCGAGAAATTTCGTATCGATCGTAAATTTTTTTTAATGCTTCGGCTCTCGATTCCTCTTTCGAGTTGTCATATTATTGTCCTCGTTTGGTAAAGATACAGGTTAGAATTTCATATTTCTAGTATAGGTCGAATTGTGAGCTCACGATGAATTATTTCTTATAACCAATTGCTTTTTAATTATTTATTTCGAATCAAACAAAAAAATTAATCATCAAAATAATTCTGAACAGGCTGATTTTCAAAGACCCTGTACGCGCGAAACGCATTGAATCAAAACGCGTAACGGCACCGCGAGGTATATCCTCGTCTTATATGAAGTGTTCCCGTTGTTAAGTACGATTTACCGTAAATTCTAGAGATTTTATCGGTTCACGTCCCGCGGCATTGCTCAGGCTCGTGTAGGAATGTCGTTTTGTAAGCGTTTGCAACCGCCATTGATACCGAGGCGAACTACCCAGGTCTGTTATCTCACCGGGATACACTGAGAACAATCGGCTGATCGCTCTATTTCTTTCGTTTCACTTTGCATCAAAAATTTTTTTTCATTCTTTCTTTTCCTCGTCATTATACGTATTAATATATTAGTTCTTTCAGCTTTTGAAATTATAGATTCTAGAGATCAAAAATTCGTTGAGTATAAAACTGTTGTACTATTGGTTGAAACAATTGAAGTTTGCGTCAACTGAAGCAAGTCAGTGGTGTAACAAATATAGAATCATCTCACTTCATTTAACGCAAACTTCAAATGCTTATAACTTAATAAATAAGTCTTGTTCAATATTTTTGCACACCAACTTTTGCGTTTGTTTCAACCCTTAGAATCGATGCCCTATGAATATAACTATATCTATAATAGATTTAAAATTCATTCACTTCTATTTTTTTTTCTATTTATCATTTTTTGTATTAGAAACGTAATTTGTCGTTATATAACAAATGATAATATTATTTTTTATTGGGTAGTTCCAATTTATCAGTTTCCATGTGACCACCTCTTCCACGTACGAGCGAGTCCGGATCGCTCGTTATCGAAACCTTGAATTCGAATTGAAAATTGAATATGTAACTCGCTTCTTAATCGCGTGTAACGTCGCTACGCCGCTTGTACCCAGCGCACGTATTTTTTGCATTTCTGAAATGCGCTCGCGTATGTCGTAAGCTGAGAGACTGTAAAGTGCGATACGACACCGTCGTTGCGCCTACCTTCCTCGCCGATGTTTTTATCTACCTTTCTATTTAAATGCTTTATCGCTAGATATCTTCTCACAGCAAATTTTACTTCGGCATTGAAATAATATATAAAAGTAATTTAATTTCTTAAAAAATAAAATTTTCATAATTATTCATTTAACAATGCAAACTATCAATTAGCAAATCCAAGATAAAGATAAATGTATAATAAAGATGAATGTTCTTTAATTATTGCAAAATTGAAGTTAGCATTTATTAATTTTGTTTATTATAAATTTGATACTTATAAAGCGTGTATTTTATTACGTTTTCAATGAGTGAACGATTTATGATCGATGATTGGTAATCAATTTTTCCGGTTTTGCTTCTTGATGTAAATTTTTTATCGTTTGAGACAATATCGCCATTTATGAACTTGCTCCGTAAATCGTCTATTAAAATGTTCAAAGTTTGTATTTGTATAAGTTATAACGTATTCCTCGGGAAGTTGATCGAAGTTTAATGGAATAAAATGATTAACTCGAATTCGACGAAACTAAAACTCCACCAATTTTCAAAACACTTACTGCTGACTTATTTAATACTAACTAAAAAATAAATAAATAAATAAACAAAATATTAATGATTTAAGTCATATTTGTTTCTGATGATAATGATAATTCTTTTTCTCGCCAAGCGAAATTGATAAGATTTGCGTTAAACGGCGAAAAGGGTTTATAATGCAGGTGAACGAAAGTCGCATAAGTGGCGGCAGGGTAGGGAGAGAGAGCCGGGTGTAGGTGTAAAGTGAGCGTGATCGCACGATGGATCAGCGAGGGGTACAAAGGGGGAGTGGTCACCGGTTGAAGCCTCGTGCTGACCTATTCCTTTCTGTGCCGCGGCAGTGCATTATGGCCGCTCTACAAGGCTCTCGGCCTCGGCTCTGCCTCGATCACCATAGACGGTCTCCGCCGTTCGTCTAAGCGGCGATGCGTTATCCTTTAGTTTCGCGCGTGGAATCGCTTGATCTAAAATACTCGAGAATCGAGAAAACATCTCGCGTGTTCCGCGATCGTGAGCTTCTTCTTCCTCTCTCCATCTCCTCTCTTTTTCTCTGTCTCTTTCTTTCTCTCTGCCTCGTTGTTGGCCCACAGTGGAACGTGGCCACGCTGGTGTTTCCTGATGGCGCTGCTCGCCGTGTCTGTGTACGTGTGAGCAGCACAGTGTGTCAGCTCGTCGAGACTGGTGGCGGGGGAACGTTTGGCGGAGAGTTTGCCGGAAAGAGGGGACTTGTGTCGTTGCGGCACAATGGGACCACTACTGCAACGCTGTAAGTAACCCGAGAGCTTACAGACTGATCTCTCTCTCTCTCTCTCTCTCTTTTTCTTTCTCTCATCTGTTGTCCACAACTCGGTTCTTCTTCTTCTTTCCTCATTGTATGGTGTGCTTATATTCCCCGTGCACTTTCATTCTTGTAATATTCAGAGCTTTTGCGCCGCCGGGCTTTGGCTACCATCGGTGCACATCGGTGGTATTTCTGGGATTAAGAACACGGCTGGAAGCAGACTATTGTGGGCCAACTGGCGCGCTAGAATCGAACGAGAATCCTAAAATCTAAACGACTTACGCTGCCCTCGTGGTATTCACGATAACTTACGATAAAATTCATCTTTCCTGTCATCAAGGCCATCATTGATTCAATCGTTTCGAAAATTTTGGTCGAAATCTAGTTTTCCATGATGTTTTTTTAATACAATGATTTTTTTGTTACAATAATAGCTTGTTATCTAATAAAAAAGAAATAAATATTCTGATAATTCTGGTAATTGAAATAAAATGGACATCGATGTTTCGTATACATAAAAAAAAAATATATCTAAAATATCTATTATCGAAATATATACTGATCTTTTTCTTGGACTAGTACGAGCGATATCCGTAGAATTGATTGCGAATTATCGCTCTTCGATAAGGATGTTAATCAACCGGCCAGTTGCTTCTTTTTTCTAGTGATTGGCATGCTCGAGATCTAAGTGGAAAATTATAGGATGGCAAGCGCGCGGTCAGTGAAACCCGGTACCGTAACGATCCCGATCAAAGTTAGGCTCGCGGATACTGGAACACAGCGCGAGCTTAGGAGAATCTAGAGAGACAGACCAACCGGTTCGCGACTTTGGCGGCCGCCATCTTCCCCTCTCCGTTTGTCTCTTTCGCCTCGCGTGAGAACCTGCTCCCTATATAACCACCTTTCTACTCTCTAGGCTACTCTGCTAAGAGAGTTCCGCTTACGAAATTTTTTCCCTCCTCTCCCTATTGTATTTTTTCTTCTCGCGTTAATGTAAATTCGTTAATATAAATATCGCACTCTTGGGGAATTAAACATTTATCGTAAAGATTTTTCTAATTTCTCTACGCTTCTTTTCCTTTCTTTTTTTTTTTTTTTTTTTTCTTTCAAGGCTATCATTAGATGTTCGTTGGAAGGTCGTTGAGATCACGGCTCAAGGATGTGACCGAAGCTAAAAGTACATTAGCGCAACGGTGCATCGAGCCATCGATTGCATACGAATTTTATTCTCTCCTTGATGAATTAGACACAGGAGCGTGTAACTATAGAATAGCCACGCTAGCGCACGCGTTACGCACGTTTAATTGCCTCGATTCGTACGTGTACCGCACGCTGGAATTCAAGCCAACTTGAGCTTCTTCGTGGTTGCAGCCACGTTCTGGCCGCGTTGTTATCGCGTTAACGAGGGCAACGATAATCAAGATGCAGGAAACGGTGTCCCGGTCGAGGTTGACCCTCTTCTCGACCAACCCGAAAATTCCCTATCCCTTTGCCCCTTGTTCGTCCTGTGTCCGCCTCGTTTCTCGACCCAGGTAAAAATCGCCTCGCCCCTCCATCTTTATCGGCCGAGTTCGAGCACTCGGTTTCCATCGTTTCCGTGGCGAGCATTGCGAGCGGGCGAAAGGAAAATTAGCAAGGCGATAAGGGGACAAATGAATATTAAATTTCGACCGAAGGCACGCGAAACGGTAATGCAACAAGGAGCTGGAATGAATTATACCGGTATGGTGGACAGAACACGCGGCATTATGGCCCGCGGAGCGTAAAAATCTTGCGCATCTTAAAAAATATGAACGCGTATAATTAAATTAACCAGATGATAACTCATTCCCTCGCCGGCCATCGCGCATCGCCCGCTAATCCTTAAGATGATCGCGTGCCTGTTTCCTCGGCCGTCGCGTAACGGTCAACATTCCATTAATCTTCTCGTTTTTTTTTTTTAACACTCGTAACTACCTCATTGGCCCGCCTTTCCTTTCCAAAACTCGTATATAATAACCTCCGATGGAAACCTTTATTATTTACTCGTTAATACAATTATTCTACGATATTTCTGCAAAAATTAAATAATTTCACTAGTAGGATATACGAATGTAACAATCGCCCAGTTAATTATCGCGCAATCATTGCAATCTATCCAATTATATTCCGGAGAAGTAGATATTCCAAAAATTGCCGGAGTTTCAAAAATTAATGATTCCACGATAGTTGAAGTATTATCGCCATACATTTACAAAATTTGTATTTGTATATTGTTGTTATATTGTTTAATAATATATGTTATATCGTTTAATAACAACAACGTCGCGTTCCTATTTTATATATCTATTTATATATTATATATAATTAAATATATTATATATATATTTATATATTATATATATTATATTATTTTATATATCTATTTTTATATATCTATATATCTATTTTATTTTTAATTCGTTATCTATTTCGTTTGATTTTTCGCCGATTGCAAAGCGGGATCGAACGCGGTCGCGGAACATCCGGGACAGAGGCACACGCGACGCATAAATGTGAGCGGTTGTACCACTCGAGTTGCAGGATCTCCCCGCTAATCTGACGACACATTGGCCTATAGCGGCCATTCCGTGGCCAATCGGGGCACGGGGATCATGAGAATCCCGGCGGCATAAATCAGAATGGATGACGAAACTCTCGCCGGTTGTTCCAACTAAAGGGATTTTCTAGGTCGCGAGAGAGGAGCGTGGATCGTTCGCCGATTCGCCGGCGGATTTCCACCGATCGAGGAGAACAGCCCGATTAAAATCCCATAAGACGGCGTTTACGCGAAGATCACCCCGACGAAGAGAGTTCGAAAAGGCTGCTGTGCGTGATTCATGACGCGCTCTAATTTACGACTTCGCGCCTCGATCCAATGTTAATATAAATGGAATTATTTAATGGAAAATTTAAAATGGCGAAATTGAACGTTCATCGATTGCTTGGATAAAAATTTTATTATTAAATTTTATTCGTTTACTTGTCGTTTAACTAATTTCTTATCCTCGCACATTTTGTTTTAATTCAAATCGATCAAAGTTGTTCCGGTTGCTTGGGAATAATGTATATTGCGAATTTAATACGCGGTATTCCTGCCAGCAATCGTTTCGTTTCGTTTCGTTTCGTTTCGTTTCGTCTCGTTTGGTGGACTCGAGATTTGACGTTGGCGAGATTTGTGCGCGTGAAACTGGCAACGACAACTGGCATCCGAAAATGTTTTGTCAAAGATATTAAGATGTAGAGGGTAATTTGTCCGGGAGTATCAGGTGCATCGGGATTGTGTTTGATTGTTTCATAGCGGGCGGGGGTAATTCAGTGCGTACGCCGCGCCGGGGTTAAAATATGTGACTCACTCGAACTGCGTTAATTGTCCGTACTTTATCGAACGTGCCCATCGGAATGACGGAATAATTTACCGTAACATTTCTCGTCTTGTTTTCTTACCCTCCCTATCTACGATATTCAATCGATTATTTTGAAATTTATTCATCCAGCAACGTGTCAAAAAAAAAAAATAAAAATCTTCAACTTTCAACCTCGAGATTATTAATCACTATTTATATGAAATGAATTATAATATAATTTTAATATAATATAATATAATAAATATAATATAATATAATATAAATTAATACAATAAATATAATTTTAAGGCAAGATTAATTCGAATGAAAAATAGAAAGTGTTTTCTTATTAGATTCATAATAATCGCGTCTTGTACGCCGTATGAGAATCATATATAAATCTAAAACGCTTCTAAAGTAACACTTATTTCCCCGGATAATCGATCGATCGAATTTACGCACCATCCCCTACCTCTGTTTCTACGGTTCCAATAACCGTAAAGAAACGGCCAATATCGACTCTCACGCGTGCACCTCCCTCACCTCCTCGACGAGCAACATTCGAGCCGCGTTCACCTGTCCGCGAAGCCGAGGGACGAATATTAACCGCGCGAGATTATTCGCGAGCCACGGCACACGTGTATCGTGTAAACGGCCTAAGTGTGCACAGCCGACCTTCCATCCTACATATATGTATATATATATATATGTGTGTATATATGTATATATATATATGTACATACATATATATATGTGTATATATATATATATGTATATATATATATATATATATATATATGTATATGTATATATATACATATGAGGTGGGCCGCGGCGGGTTTCTGTTAGCGGGTTAGGTTATGTTCACCTGCCTTGGAGAGGCTCGAGAAGCAGGGTCGGTCCGTAACCGGCTCGGCAGCATGTCACCCTCTTGCGCGGGTGACTCTATGCCTGGTTCCTTTTACTTTGCAGTCTTGTCACGCCTTCCCTTCCATGCCGGTGGTTCGAGGGGAATAAGCCGTGCCGGCCGCAGTTCGAAAGCCTGTGCCTCGTGGAACGTTTACACCGCGGCCTGTTGGACGTTTTTCGCATCCGCGTGGAATCTCACGCAGCCCGAGAGACTGATAAGGCAACATCCCGGATACGAGTGTTTCCAACCGCGAGCGATTTTTTCAGCTGCTCCGTGCTCGTACCCGGCCCGACCGTGCGTAACGGGATCGGTCTCTGTTTCAACAGAGAGGCGGCGGACTCTGACTTGGGTTGTTACGATAGGGAACGGTGGCGTGCCACCGTTGAAGCGAAGCAACGTTTCCGGGGTGATTGGATAAATTGCAGGAGAGAATGTCTTCGTGGTTCTTTTCGAGCTTGAAATTCGAAAATTCTTAAATTAAATTCTTCTATCTAGTGTTGGGTTTATAAAATCAGAATTTTATTTTAGCGAAAGTTGAAGGACGTATTATGTATAATTTAAAATGTATTTCGATGTGTCTTGAAAATAAAAAAGAAAACGATAAAATATTTCGATTAAGGAAGACAGAGGGAGAGAGAGAGAGAGAGAGAGAGAGAGAGAGAGAGAGAGAGAGAGAGAGAGAGAGAGAGAGAGAGAGGTAGTATATCAATAACGAGTACGTGTTTCAGAGATTTTACACAGGTTGTAATTAATGTTTATCTAATTTCATCCTGTTCCATTTTGTCGCATTTTTCCCGCCCGTTGGGGACAGGAAATATAGTACGCTATTTATGACTGCGTTACGTCTTCCATAGTCGACCGGATGCGAGCACCGAAAAGCCACGATATATCAGCGCCGTTCTTAGGACACGCGATGACGAATATCGCTTGACGAGAGGGTCATAAACTACCATCTTGTACCAACAAACTCTCGCTAGTTAAACTTTAAGAAATACGCAGTTTTGAAACGCAGATCCATAAACTACAATTTAAATTTGAACATTAAAAAAAATCTACAATACAATTTAAATCTTGTCGTTACGAAGATTGAAAAGCGATCGTTGCGCCATCTGACTTCTTTTCGTTAAGAAGACATTTGTAATTGCTGGGACGCCATTATCTAGGATGTGTTATATAAAAATATAATGGCGACAGCTTGATATCGCGATATTTATTCTTCGATGAAACAGAACACAAGAAATAATTTCGACAAACCGGATATCGGATCGTTTTTATTCGACGTTTAGTTTTGGAATAAGCTAGCGACGTAGATCAATAGCACGTTTACGATCAATTAATCTGGCTTAATTGGAATGATTCGATAATATCGCACGAATGTCGCTCCTTTCCCCATTTATGGAACAACGTATTTAGAAATTACGCACCGAAGCATTCACGTGGAGGATCGCGCGCATATGGAGTCGTGGAGCACACGCGTACCGGTTCCATAACGAGGATTACTTCATCCTCCTTGTCCTTCGAGGAGCCACCGACTCTCGCGTGGTATTACCCGCTTCATGCCGCTCAACGTTCTCTCGACATAGCTAGCGGAAAATAATGGAATACCTCGCGTTTGTCGTGACGTATGCCTGAACGTTCGATCTATTCGAAGCATATTGATTGCATCGAAAATTAAAAAATAATTTATCCTTAATCTATTAATTGAAATATGATTTAAAAATTGACAGACATATTAATATAATCTTCTAAACAAACGTTTTTAAAAAATATCCATCATTTAAATACATTTAAATAAATCAAATAAAAGTATCAATTTTTTTAACCTAACAAAAATATGTTTTTCCTTAACAGAGAGGAGGAAAAAGAAAAGAATTAAATTTGAATGAATAAATCTTTCGAAGGTGAGCGATGGTAAAGCAGAATCGCATTTAGCTGAAGAATGAGATCGAAACGTGGTTCGTCGGAATAGAAATAGATAAAAACTAGGTCAATAGATAGGAAATAGCGAAATACGAAAAAGCATGGTCGTAAGATAAAGACAAATTTAAGAGTTTACCGATAGAAGTTATCCGAAATGGTGATCAAAATAAGAGAATAACGATTTTTATTATCGATTCAATCGGATCGAACGATTTAGAACGTAAGGTTCAACGTTTACGAGAACGTTTTCAAAGGAAAACAAAACCTGTTCGGACTCATTTATATCCTTCAAGTCTGTAAGTAAGCCGTTTCGCGTCGGAAGTACGTTTACCAGATCTTGCACACGCGTTCAATAGTGGTGACGAATGGCACCTGGGGTTCCCGAATTCTTCCCAGTGGACCATGGTTAGCACTAGTCGAAGAAGCCAAAGGTTTGTGAGACGGCCCGCGAGGACGTAACTCATCGCCACGCCTCTGCAACGTAGCACGTTGCATGAAACAGTGCTTCCTTCGCTCGACGTGCATACGTAACGTTCGCTCGGTCAATGACAGTTGAGCCTCGTTATTCGCGTGTCCACGCAAAACTTTCTGTAACGAACGAACCTACCCTCTCGCTTCGTCACACACCGTCTCTACGCTTCCTCTATTCGTAACCGAAACGCAATTGAACAAACGAATCAAACTAACCTTTTCTTCCTTCGCGTGTTGAATTTCTTCTAACGTAGTAGTCCATTTCGTAGATTAACCGCATTATCGAGGATAGAGAATGTCAGATTTCACAACAGAAACGAGTTAAGAAGATTCACATTGTTTAATTGTACACAATTTATCGTCTAATTAATCACTTTCGTGCACGTGAACACACCGTATGAAAAATTCGAAACTACTAATATGGCGGCCGATGGTTAACCGTCCTTTCGTCTTCCTATTGGTCTAGTGCTTATTCCTAATTGAAGGATTACGTCATCAGATGGCGCATGGGTCACGCAAGAGAAGGCTGAGAAATTGAGGAAAAGAAATAGTTATGATTCGTAACATTCTCGCGATCAGTTGTCGACTTATTTTTTGCTTTTCTACTAATCTATTATCTTATTTCTAATCGGAGTGTTACTACATCGGATGATGAATCACGATAGAGAAAACTAAGAACAAATTGGGAAGAAGGAAAGGTTCGTATAATATTTGTAAATTCGTAATATTCACGAGATAAATGGTTTCGCGGTTTCGTGATAGATCTTATGGAGATTTGGTCGAAGAGTTGTAGACTCGCATGTCATCGTATGGACCCTCGATATTCAGATCACGCGTCAGAAATATCCTCCTTTCCCTTCCATCTCTTCATTCGTCGACCGTTTCTCTTTTACCTTCTCGGAGGCGTCTTCTCTGTCTTCGTTCCTCGGCCTTTCCCCAAGCTTCGGAGCCGGCTCTCTGTGTTCATTCGACGTTCCGAAGGACGACTGCTCGAGAGAATAAAGCCTATCCATACTCTCAATCTGTCAACCGCCTCCCACCCGGCTACATGGTGCACATCGCGAATCAAGCGTTGTTATGTAAATATGGAAAAGGTTGTTGATTCATGCATGAGGAGGACATGAATCTCGTTGTCTTGTCCGACGAGCCGTGAAACTGATGCATTTGTATCGCTAGCCTCTCTCTCTCGATCCTCTCTCGCGTATTGTGCCATGGTACGCGTGCGTTACGTTCTCGTATATCTGTTCCCCACACAGGTTATTCGTGTCGAACGAATCGTGAATTTCCATTCGTCGAACGATACGAACGTTCGCCGCTGCCATTAACCAATCATAGAAACTGCTAAACATTATCAAATATTAAACTCGACAACTCGTTTTTCTCATTCATTTTTGACTCTCGAGCGTTATTTGCATGAAAAAGAATCTCTCGAGGATTCCTATTAATCTTTAGAGTCATCGTAGGCAGAGTCGTCTTCGTTGCGGTCAATTTAAAATAATTTATAGGTTATCTGCAATTAGATGAGTTTCAATCTAACGAATAATGGATCGCTTTTGTCCCTGTCGTTACATTTTGCGGCTTCAAGGGTTGTAGAAAGATAGACGTTCGATTATATACCGTATACGGCGGCGAACGAATCGAAATACAAGCTGAATTCCACACCTCGCGGGCGTGTTCGCAGTGCACATTTATTTACGATCGTGGCGCGTTTTGGCGCGAGTGTACGCGCGGCATGTCGCGTGTGTGGATAGTCCGCGACCAATAGACACACCGCTTCTACGTCCGTGCAAGGATATTCACGAAGCCGCAATAAAGCATTTACCCACGCGTTGTGTATGCACATCTATCCTCATCCTCTCCGCGATATCGTTCGCGTATGCCTTCGTGCATACAATTGCATATCGTCCATCTTGGCCGCACATTGCAAATATGTATGAACCTGGCCGCCTGTTCCTCGCTCGCTTCGAAAACCGACCACTCGTGACGACGCTCGCCTCATATTCGCCTGAAATTCCCTGTTTCGGTAATTCCCTGTTACGGTTCTCCGCAGTTTACCTTTCATTATTTCACCGACAATTTATATCATAACGTAAACGCATTATATTTTAAAAATAATTTTATATCGTTATAAAGTCTTACCAGTGGCTACAGATGTCACTACTGACGTGAATTATTCTGCCATCTTAGAAAATGTCATCTTGGAAAACTGAGGTATTTACACGTGATATAATATATGATATAATATAAAATGTATAAATTTTCTAGACATTACAATTAACAAGAAACTCTACAGTGGCTAGCAAGCATTTTTATAATATCAAATATTTGGCAAAGATTTAGTAATTTATTTTTTTTTTTTTTTGAATAATTATTAATAATACATATAAATTGAATTATGAATTCCAAAAATACTTACAAGTATTTATGAACAGTGCCACATTTATTTCGGAATTTCAAAAATCTACAATCTCAAATAATTTCCAAACGAAGAATTCGACTCTCCAGACAGTACTATCGGGTATCGGAATATAAAAAAGAGTGCCACAGTTGCCAATAGGATTCCTCGAAAATTTTCACACATTCCTTCTCGATTGTCTGGAATAAAAAAACGCGCAAACGTTAATCGTTTCCATCTGAAAACGGCCGACTTCCGACACGTAATCTCGCGGCGCGGAATTTCGCGATCGCGCGTCCAAAGTCTGAAGTATCCGGCGTAATCTGATCGGGAACTCTCCTTGTATAATGGAAAAACGTAATATTTGTTCGGCTGATGAGCACGAGTGAAATATAGCGCAGCTCGGGGAATAGGTAACCGGAGAAGGGGGGGGGGGAGGAAGGGTGGTAGGAGTTAGAATGAGACCAACGCGGGTATAAATCAACATTACTCTGCATTAGAGTAGAGTTTCCGGCGTAGCTACCTACTAGAGTTTACCAGGCAAGGTAAACTCCCGCTAAAGGTGGCTACGCCGCATTACGTGTACGTACAAGCTCGCTCACACAGTAAACAACGCAGTATACCCCACCTCAACACGTATGCATGTTGCGCGTGTATCAGGTTTGCGGAGCCCAACCCCCCAACTTCCAAGTTACTTACCTACTTGCCACTTAGACGACCCCTCCGAACGGGTACGTACCAGACCATGCCAGTAATTCACTGTCGCGTTTACAACGCCGGATCGGAACTGAGATATCTCTTCACTTCCCTTTTTTTTTTTTTTCTTTTTTTTTTTTCCATCTTTTTTTTCTTTATCCATTAATTAATTATTGGATACGTTAGTGTGTTTATATTATTATATGATTTCAGGTTAGATAGAACACTGTTACGTGTTCAGTTTTCTTACATGTAAATTTCTTTCTTACGTCCTTGGTAAGGAAAGATAAATTATATTAAGAGTGTATTACGTATTAATGAGTCATGCTCAAGTATATTTCGTATAGTGGATACGAAATGTGATAAGATGCTTGATAAAAGATGCTTCGCTGGAGAATAATATAGGTGCAAATATTTTTTCTTTTTTTTTCTTTTTTTCTTACAGTCACCATTAAAGTTTTCTAATCTTAAAAGTGCATCACATCAGATATGCGTTAAATTAGAACTTTTTAACCTAAGGTGGGTAAGAATAATTTCCATGTTAATGTCAGTTGATGACGTATAGCCATGTAACTTTAAATTACAGAATTTAAAAAAATGTTTCAACAGGATATGTTTCCTATAATGGCACACTGTTAATTCTAACGTTAACGAGGATGTCAGAGATGTGAAAGGCCACCTTATGAGCTCATCTTCAGGAGTAGATGTCACAGAGGAAGAAGTCTAGCTTTAGGGTTACAGGAGTATATACATCCTCCCCTTGGCCGTCTAATTTGCATCCACAGCGATTAACATAATCTGTATTCCGAATATTTATTTGGAATTAGCCTTGGCTTGCTCGTAACTCATGCAGGAATTAGTTAAGCTCAAGGATTTGGGGCTTACCAATCCCTCTCCCTCTTTCAAGCTGCTGCCTTCACCTTCTCCTCCTCCTCCTCCTCCTCCTCCTCCTCCTCCCCGCCCGTTATCGCGGAATCCTTTCACCTCCTGTTAACCCTTCACCCCGCCACGCTCTATCGCGACGGGATACTAACAGAGGATCCCGTGACGCGTTTTAAACAAACAATCCCAGAGATAACTCGGGACGTTAAATCATCGGTTCTTCTTCCGCCTTCACGTTCCCTCAAGCTTTTTCACCTAGGCCTGGCTAGGAATGATCCTTAATTGCGCGCGGCCAATATGGAGTCGACAACGTAAAAACTTGTTACTTATCGAGGTAAATGGCGAGATCTCACGACTCGCTCCAACTATCCTTACTTATTACACAACAATCAATTTATCAAGAGTCAAGCATTCGAAATAATTCAATTTATTTATTTCCCATTCAGAGGCGAGTAGAGAAGAGCAGAAGAAGAAAATTTTGAATAATTCTTCCAGTTTCTCCCGATCCTAACCTAAAAATTCGAATCTACCAACCAACGACATCTTACTGCCTACAAGTTACTCGATTCTCTCTGTGTTTATCGCTACGCCATTGGTGTCACCAATTCGAAAACTGAGAAGCAAATTCGTTCTGCTTTCTCGAGTCGAGAAATCTGAACGGGCGCTGGATCGAAGGGGGGGGTTAGCAAGAAGTTGGGCAGGTTGATCCCTATAAACCGCGCTCGTCCCGTCGCGGATTACACGGTGGCGGGTGTGCGCGTTTGTGTGTGCGTGTTTTGGTCGGAGGCGAGGCAAAAAGGGCCCCAAGGCAAGTAGCTACACGAGCACGGCGGCGATCAATCAATGTTGGCCGTCGGACGGTAAAACAATACCATGTTGCCTCCATAATTGACGGGAATCCATCATCCGCGTATCGCGGCTACCTATCCCCTCCACACACACACTCCTCGGGCCCTAATCCATTAAGCCGGAATTTCCTCCCCCTCCGCCATATGTAAATCTGCCCGCCATTTTTCTTTCCTCCATGTTCCCTCGATTATGACAAGCTTAGTTAATGATAGAAATATTTTTGGAGCTTATTTTGGAATATATATATATTTTTTTCTTTTTTTAATTTGAATGTGAGTTTATTATATATAACTATTATTATAATTATTATAATGGCCGTCATTTTTCTTTCCTCCATGTTTCCTCGATTATGACAAGCTTAGTTAATGATAGAAATATTTATTTTGGAATAATCTCTAATGGAAATGAAATTTTTCTTTTTTTAATTTGAATGTGAGTTTATTATATATAATTATTATTATAATTATTACAATGGCCGCCATTTTTCTTTCCTCCATATTTCCTGGATTATGACTTAGTTAAGGATAGAAATATTTTTTGAAGTTATTTTGGAATAATTTCTAATGGAAATGAAAAATATTCTGCACGTATATATATATATATATATATATATATTTTTCAAATATATATATATATATTTTCCTTTTTTTAATTTGAATGTGAGTTTATTATTATAATGGCCGTCATTTTTCTTTTCTCCATTATGACATTTTCTTCCCTCGATTATGACAAGCTTAGTTAATGATAAAAATATTTATTTTGGAATAATCTCTAATGGAAATTAAATTTTTCTTTTTTTAATTTGAATGTGAGTTTATTATATGTAATTATTATTATAATTATTACAATGGCCGCCATTTCTCTTTCCTCCATGTTCCCTCGATTATGACAAGCTTAGTTAATGATAAAAATATTTATTTTGGAATAATCTCTAATAGAAAGAAATTTTTCTTTTTTTAATTTGAATGTGAGTTTATTATTATAATGGCCGCCATTTTTCTTTCCTCCATGTTCCCTCGATTATAACAAGCTTAGTTAATGATAAAAATATTTATTTTGGAATAATCTCTAATGGAAATGAAATTTTTCTTTTTTTAATTTGAATGTTAGTTTATTATATATAATTATTATTATAATTATTACAAGCTTATTAAGCTTATTACAAGCTTAATTAATGATAGAAATATTTTTGAGGTTATTTTGGAATTTCTAATGGAAAATATTCTGCACGTATATATATATATATATATTTTTCTTTTTTTAATTTGAATGTGAGTTTATTATTATAATGGCCGCCATTTTTCTTTCCTCCATGTTCCCTCGATTATGACAAGCTTAGTTAATGATAGAAATATTTATTTTGGAATAATCTCTAATGGAAATGAAATTTTTCCTTTTTAAATTTGAATGTGAGTTTATTATATATATTTATTATATTATATAATTATTATTATAATTATATATAATATTATAATGGCCGCCATTTTTCTTTCCTCCATTTTTTCCCTCAATTATTATATTTAATTTTATTTTATTTTATCAATTATATTTAAATTTGAATGTGAGTTTATTATATATAATAGTAGTATATGGCAACAGTGGTGACAATTCCTTTTCGAAAAATTTGACTTCCTCGGTTGACCTGACTCTCACTTTCTGGGCAAGTTTCGAAATCTTGGCGGGCAAGTAACGAGCAAGAGTTTTCGAGGTGTCGCAATTTTCGTTGGAAAAAGACAAGGAAGGGGGAAAAAAGAGAAGGAGGAATAATTCGAGGGCGATCAGGAGTTGGTTCAAGGAAGAAAGAAAAGCGCTTGTTAACCGGGGCTCTATTTCTGTAGTATGGTGGTAGTCAGAAGCGATGGGCCCATTCATCAGCCGACTTGTTAAAGACAAACTCATGGTATTCAGACGGCGTGTGTACTTGAAGTAGCTGTCAAGGTGCCAAGCGTTAATAAATATACTACCACCCTTAGCAAGAGCAGATAGTCGAAATCGTGGACACCGAACAGGCTGATGCCCCGCCATTTATAAACGCGGCCATCGCACGCCATTGGATTCTTCACCGCTCGACCTTTTTTTTTCTTTTTTTCCTCCCCCCCTCCCCTTCACTGTCGATTACACCTCAAGCACAAAAATCTCTTTTCACCTGTTTCGTAATATTACAAATTCCATGTCAAGATAAGAAGATCAACGAGCTTGTGACAACTCCATCCATTTTCCTGTGTCTCTCTATTAAGGTTAGGCCTATGATAATAACAATAACTTGTGCACATGTGTATCCAAATGTATTGTACATGAAGTTAACGTAACGATCACGAGTATAATATTTTCTTTAACAGTTGCAGCAATTTTTAACAATGAGAAATTGATTTGTTTCGATATCGACAAGAATGAAATTTCATATGGATGGATATGGAGAAGCGTTTGCATAGATATTGCGCGATCAGAACTCGTCAATTATATATATATATATATATATAAGAAGATATATACCGAGAATTATTGGATTTCGAGTTGCAGAAATTGGTTATAATGGATAATGTTGCAAGGACAAATTTTTCATTGAATAATTAAAAAGAAAAAAATTCTCTCGAGACTTATTAATATGCAAAAACTCGAAAACGTTTTATTCTCAAACGTTAATCTTAAAAAAAACCTTCTTCTCTCCTTCCTTCCGTTCTTTCAGAAAATTCGCACACGGGTGGCTGGCCAACAACTCCTCGGCAACAACACCTTTCAAGTTCAACAACAGCTTGTCAAACAAATTAAAACAAACATTCTCCAAACAAATTGTTTCAAACGGTTGAAAGCCCAGGCCGTGGAAAAAAAAAGGAGAAGAGAAACGCGGAAGAGGGCGATGGTGTTCAGCTGTCCAAACAGTCACGCGTATTATCCACCGCACGAAGGAGATGACGCGTGTAAAACGTGACAAAATGGCGCTAGTTTATAAGCTGATACAGTAATGGTTATTTGTCGACGAAATTTCTCGCTTCGTTCGTACGCGTCCTTTTCTCTTAGCTTCCATGCCAAGTCTCCCCGCCATTCTTCTCCGCCACTTTGAAAACCTTCGCACTTCGAGGAATACGCGCAAATTAGGCGATCCTTTTACAGGGTGAGGGACGTTTCCACGATTAGAAATAGATCCACACTTAATGCAAGGGAGGGAGTTTATTCTTGGGAGACAATTCTTTTCTCGGTTTCTTCACAGAATCCATTCCATGGAATGAAAAAGATCTCGAGCTTTTTTTATTATGTACTTCTCTCTACGAGGTGCCATTTTTAGAATTTTATGCGCTCGGTTTGCAGAGATTCTCTTTACAGAGATTAAGGAATTTCAGTATTACAGATTTTCAGAATGTTGTGAATCTCTATCATCATAGAGAGTTTGTACAAAGATCTCGAGCTTTTTTTATTAGTAAATTAGTATTATTAGTAAAAAAATCTCTCTATGAGGTGCCATTTTTACAATTTTATGGGCTCGGTTTGCAGAGATTCAGAAATTTCAGTATTACAGATTTTCAGAATGTTGTGAGTCTCTATCATCATAGAGAGTTTGTACGAAGATCTCGAGCTTTTTTTATTAGTAAAAATCTCTCTACGAGGTGCCATTTTTACAATTTTATGGGCTCGGTTTGCAGAGATTCAGAAATTTCAGTATTCCAGATTTTCAGAATGTTGTGAGAAGTGCAGTCTTTATCATCATAGAGAGTTTGTACAAAGATCTCGAGCTTTTTTTATTAGTATTTCTCTCTACGAGGTGCCATTTTTAGAATTTTATGGACTCGGTTTGCAGAGATTCTCTTTGCAGAGATTAAGGAATTTCAGTATTACAGATTTTCAGAATGTTGTGAGTCTTTATCATCATAGAGAGTTTGTAAAAAGATCTCGAGCTTTTTTTATTAGTAAAAATCTCTCTACGAGGTGCCATTTTTACAATTTTATGGGCTCGGTTTGCAGAGATTCAGAAATTTCAGTATTCCAGATTTTCAGAATGTTGTGAGAAGTGCAGTCTTTATCATCATAGAGAGTTTGTACAAAGATCTCGAGCTTTTTTTATTAGTATTTCTCTCTACGAGGTGCCATTTTTAGAATTTTATGGACTCGGTTTGCAGAGATTCTCTTTGCAGAGATTAAGGAATTTCAGTATTACAGATTTTCAGAATGTTGTGAGTCTTTATCATCATAGAGAGTTTGTAAAAAGATCTCGAGCTTTTTTTATTAGTAAAAATCTCTCTACGAGGTGCCATTTTTACAATTTTATGGGCTCGGTTTGCAGAAATTCAGGAATTTCAGTATTCCAGATTTTCAGAATGTTGTCAGAAGTGCAGTCTCTATCATCATAGAGACTTTGTACAAAGATCTCGAGCTTTTTTTTATTAGTAAAAATCTCTCTACGAGGTGCCATTTTTAGAATTTTATGGGCTCGGTTTGCAGAGATTCAGAAATTTCAGTATTCCAGATTTTCAGAATGTTGTGAGAAGTGCAGTCTCTATCATCATGGAGAGTTTATGAATTCGAGATTGAATTTCTGTTCCAAAAAATTGTCTATCTTTTAAGTACTGTATTTCATTCTTCCTCTCTCTTTCTTTCCACGATCGAATAAAGCTCTGCACAGAGTTTATTTATCTTTGAAAAATCTTGATTCTTTTACTATCATCGCGATGCTTGTGATTCTTCGATAAAATTCCACTCCTCGACCAGTGAAAATGGCATTTCTATAACTTTGCATACGCAACTTTGTGTTTGACGCGTTTAATAAGCAGAATAAGGGTTAATACAGCTGTTAATATTATACAGGAAAGTAGCTCGAAAAATGGCGAATTGATTAAATCAATGTGTTGCAAGTTTTTTGAAATATTTTTATTTAATTTTATTTTATTTTTGTTATCTTCGAACGATGTTAAAAATATTCTTCGATATTTTTTTTTTTTATACGTGAATTCGTATTGCGTTATTTATTTATTCGAAGATAACATTGAATGTAAAAAATATGAAAAAAATATTTTTATGTATATATAGTTATTTTATATAATATGAATTTATATACTTTCCAAAAAAAGTAAATTCGCATTTAAATTATATTTATTCGTGCACATTCGTGTGCAGAACGAAGGAAACATGTGCGATATGCAAAAATATTCAAAATAAATAATAACAATACCTCGTCAATGATATAATGATGGAAAAACGATCAAAACTGAGATCAAGCGAAGAGTCGAGAAGAAGCAGCACATTTGCATTTCCAAAGATAAAATTGTTGCATCGTCTCGAAGAAGATGGACACCTAATTTTCCAACAACACGCCACATTTCCATTCAATTGGACGCACAGAGTGACATTTTTATGCTACACATCTCGTCGATCACAAATATCCAGAATTATCGTTCCCACTGACCCCTTAAACCTAAAAAAAAAAAAAAAAAAAAAAAAAGAACGCATCTCTTCCTCTTCCTCCCCCTCCCCCCTCCCCTCCACACATCACAATTTTTATCGCCGTCCATTACGAGCGTACGTACCACTTCATCCATCATCCCTGCCCTAATGACACATTCTCTCCACACCTCTATCAAACACCAGAACCAATTCCTTCCAACCAACCAAGCCGTTAAACGCCAACGGCGTCTTGGCGCCTCCTCTTGTCCAATATCAATGTCACTCTCCTCTCGATGTCTCTCGCGACGAGAAAGAAAGAAAGAAAGAAAAAAAAAAAAAAAAAACTGTGCTATCTACCATCGATACGAATCGACGGCTGAGAAGGATGAAGAAGGAGAGAAGGTACACGCATCCTTGCCAAATCTTAAATATTATAATAATCTACGAGGCCGATCGTAACTGCCGGGCATAAAGCTCGCCTACGTACTATTTGAAAAAGTGGCACTCGTCTCCATCTCCGAGGTATTAGTCTCGACGCTCGTATCGCGGTGGATATATACGCTCGTGTAATAACAATCGTGATGGACGAGTTGCCAGCGTATTCTTGGCAGCGGCGACCACCGTTCCGTCGAAAGGAAAGGGGGTGACACACACTCGAATACACTACCGATACTAATGGGGGTGGGTTGTTGGAACGCGAGGATTTCGTGTATATATATATATGTATATATGTATGTATATGTATATATAGGGAGGCAACTAGGAGGAAGTTTCGTAGGAAGTTCTGTGGATTTCTCTAGATACGCTTCTGGCCTGTGTGTATTCCTCCGCTGGAATCGGAGGACGAGCAAAGCAAATATTTGGAGCCAAGCCACTAAAAACTCGAGACCAGCCAACGGACGAGTTGATTTGTTTCCCCTTGTGACGCCGCTTTCTTTTTTTCTTTTTCATTTCAACAGTCCGCGACTCGCCTGGCCTCTTTCGGTCTTTTTTGAAACGAATGAAATCGTCCTCGCGCCATCTTTGGGACGAGATTCGTACGGATACGTGTCGGAGTGTAAATTGGATTGATTTTGTATGTATTTTCCTTTGTATTTAAAATTAATTGTATTTAAAAAACAATTGCGCAATTTGATAAATTATTTATCATTGGTCATCGTGTCAAAAAGTTTCTATTTTTTTATGGTCGGTTCAAGTGTTTTTCGTACGTTTAAATTTTACACAAATATTGGAATAAAATTGAAATCTCGAAACATTATTTCACCAGCTACTCGATGCATTAATTTACCACCTCGCCGTATCGTGCCAAGCTGCATTCTCTTTCCGTGTCGAATAATGGAAAACTTGAATGGGGGTTAATTTCGCCTGCCTACCGCGCCACTTTCTTCGCTCGAAGGTTCATTTAAAGCCTACCCTTTGCCCGTAACGAGCCCTCCTCCTTTTATTCCGCCCTCCTTAGTCACCACTTATGCTCGGCCAAGGATAGCCTTCCTCCTTTCTTTCTCTCTCTCTCTACCCCCCTTAAAAAACCGCTGCCTGTTCTCTTGTCGACTTTCACGCGTATATACCTCCACAGCATACGTTTTATGAAACGAAAATCTTTTATTAAACTCCCCCTCTTTTTCCATCCATATGTGTTATCGTGCCTGAAATTTTAAACGAACGATAAATGAACGAAAAATATTTTAAATTATCCCCTTATACTTAAGAAATAATAGGATAATTAATTAGTAATTATTCTCGAGATCGAGTCTTCAAAGTTAGAATATTGTCGAAATGAAATGAAAGAAATGGTTAGTTGGAATATATATATATATATATATATAATAATATAATATATATAATATATATAATACTTTATATCTGGTCAAAAATATAGCGCAAAAGTGGATTGGGGATCAAAAAACAAGTGAAGGAAGGAAGGGTTAGAAACACAGGTGCAAAATACAAGAGGGCTCAAAGAACGCTCGAGACGGTTATAATTGCAGGAAACGTGAAGCGACGAAAAGTATATACGCGAGCTTAGAGACCGCTTGGATGTTCATATCGGCGATTTATGCGAACCCGTTGATAAATGGCGGCTTCTACTGGACTCTACCGTTCGCTTGTCCCCGCGTGACGAACGAGCTCGGCCACTTGAATCGAAAGCCGAGACAATCATTTAAATTTAATTAAACCGGAACGAATTTACGCGCTCGAGCGCCGCCAAGCGGGACCCAGGCTTTTAAATTCGCGCGGTGGTCTGTCTTCGCTAAGGTTATTTATGTTTTCCTACGTGAAACGCGCCCCATCTATAGAAAATAATCTTTCCTGGGCCATCATCGATTTTCAATTCAAAATGTATATTTACGCAACAATTACAATTACGTTACAATTTTGATTCTTTTTTCTCTTTCTCGATCGATTTTTAATCCAACTGATTGAATTGAAATTTTGTTTAATGTAGTTTTTAATAAGAGTTTATATATGAAATTATCAAAAAAAAAAAATAGAAAGAATAATATGATAAAATGGGAAAATTTACCGAGCGACAAAATGTAATAATTAATTGAATAGTGTAAGACATATGATGTACATATTCAGGACGAATCACTTGGAGTCACGGATAGAGTTTTCAGCCTCGAAAACGGGCAATTCCGAAGCCGAAAGTCATTAAAAACCAAACAGACCAGTCGCGCGACTGGTATCTTTCCCCGCGAAATTAATTAGTTAATTAAGCACCACGCGATGGTGTCCATCCAATTAAATCCGGCCCCGTGAATGCGCAGACTCGACAACAGGGAGAAGCGCTCCGCGTTATACCCGGCAACTTTCCGCCCACCCCCACCTCCGCCCTCTCCCCCCCCCCCGTGCACCAGTCCCGCTGTCTTCCGCTTTCATCTTTCGCGCGCACTATATATCCACCTTCGAGTCCCTTATGTGCCATGTAGCCGCACGTGAGCCACGTGTTCACCTCTGCGTCTCTCCCTTCCATCCCTCGACACCCCGCGAAACTTACTCGATTTTCCTCGACAGGATGTTTCCACCGTGAAAGTATCCTCGAAAATCGCGTAATTGAAAATATTTATTATTCACGATTGTAAGCGTCGGTATAGAGCGATGTTGGAAATTTAAACTATCATAACTATCGAATAACGAATAAAATGTTTTCCTCTATAAATTTCAATAATAGGAATAAATTAAATAATACGTTTATACGTAGAAGCGAAAATATATAGAATTAGAATTAAATTTTTTACAACTTTACAAAAATCTTGCCCAATGTGCTCTAATTCATTTCTATTATACAATCGAATTGCAAAAATATATTGTGAGTATTGTTATATAGAGATTAGTGTAATATGCGTATATTTAGAGTGGAATGTATCAACGGAGTTCCTTATCGTCGCAATGGCGATCGTTTTTCTCGCCTGTCGAGAGGAATAATTAAGGATCATCGATCGATCATTCCGCGCGAGCATAACAATCCCGTGGCGTGGGCTATAGTATGAACCAGCCCGGGAATGCTATGAAGTAATAACTCTTCCGTCAATACGGGAGGCGTGACGAGCGCGGCGGGCCACCGATCGTCTCGTAAAAACCCGCTTTCGAAAGAAATAATTAACGTTAATCAATCGCTCGGTCGGTAAAATTAGAACGTTTCTGTGGCCCGAGAAACCGCTTCATTACCAACCGACTCGAAAGGGGAAGGAAGAATTTCGTGATTTGTGGTACGCCCTAATTAGAAACACGATACAAGAATAACAAATGATATTACGGTAGCAGTTTAATCGACCTTTGATCGAATTCGATTTGAAGAGTGGGTTCGATGTTATTAATTCATTCACGATTCCTGGGATATTAAATTTAAACGAATGCTTCTTCTTAATCTAATCTTTTTTACCATTTGAATGATTCGAAAATTTTTACATTCGTAATTTAAATAAATAGAATAATAATGAAATTATCAAGAAAAAATTGAAACCTGAAGGGATATTAAATTTAAACGAATGCTTCTTCTTGATCTAATCTTTTTTATCATTTGAAAGATTCTTTAATTTAAATAAATATTTATGACGAACAATAATGAAATTATCAAGAAAAAATTGAAACCTGAAGGATATTAATAGTTGCACAAAATTTTGCCACAAGACTCTTAAAAAATAATTTCATCAAAGTATATACATTTTTGAAGATTTACGTATCAATTTAATATAAAACTATAAACTTTTTTTATTCGTTTGAATATGAAAACTTTCAAAAAAATCCTCCCAATATCTTCCAAGTTCCAGATGCTCCCTGACCAGACCCAAATACCGTTCAAAGAGATTTAACGGGTAACCCCGTATCCAAAAACCAGACACATACCAAAACGAGCAAACGAACACGTTGGTAGAATGATGGGCCGAATGAAACTCGGGGTAAAACAGCCAGGTAAATTTTACCGCGCGAAGGAACAAAGCGTTCGTTGGACGAGAGTAGAATGAAGAGAGGGGCCCCCCGCGCATGCCGTTTTCCGGTGGGATGGGTCGGCCGGGCGGTAGGGGAGGGGAGGGGAGGGAAGAGGTGAATCGGCGGAGCGATTTGTCCCGTCTGTTAATTAGTGAAAAAACGGAGTATGAATCTCGAGCGATCGTATATTACCGCGGCCCGTAATGGATGGGATTACAGCTGCTGTGTTAAATTAAACCGAGCGGCGGCCGCGGCCACGCTACAGTACGTTAACGTGGATATAGCTAACCCGTGCCACGAGTAGGGTCTCCCTTCCCCTATGTATTACCACCCATGTACACCCAAGTACACCGTTACCCATAGTATTTTCGCCGCCCCTCCCTCTCACCAAACCCCTTTTGGCCACCCTCACTCCACCCTCTCTCCTTCGGTGAGGTTCGTCCGAACGGGGGGAGGGGGGAGGTAGTACTACTCTCAGACACGTAGAACTCGAGGAAACCGAGGTACGGTTACGCGTAATTATTTCCGCCGACGTATCGGTGGATACACTCCTTTTCTTGGCGTTTAATTCCCTCGGTGAAGCAAGTTAAAGTTGGAGGTATGGCGTGTGTGTGTGTGTGCGTGCGTGTGCACGGTGGAAGATATCCGACTTGGTTTACGGATTTCCATGGAATTATGCAGAAACGGAATGAGAGGCTTGTTTGGGTAATACCTGTTAACAAGATTCGACGTTAATTAATGGAGGGAGTAGATAAGATAGTTTGAAGGAGAGTTGGAGAGTTGAGAAGATATTAGGAAATTTTGTATACGGTGGATACAAGGGGTGGTAGAATTGATGTGAAAGTCTTTCTATAATTGAATATTTTTTAGTCTTTATCAATATATTATAATAGATAAGATAAGATAAGATAAGATTTTGTATGTAAAGGTAGATACAAAGGTAGAATTGATGTGAAAGTCTTTCTAAAATTGAATATTTTTTAGTCTTTATCAATATATTATAATAGGTAAGATAAGATAAGATAGTTTGAAGGAGAGTTGGAGAGTTGAGAAGATATTAGGAAATTTTGTATACAAAGGTAGATACAAAAGTAGAATTGATATAATTATGCAGGATAATAATTTTTATCAGCAACTACCTTTATCATATTCTGAATGATATTTGTCCTATTCTTTCTTGGGATTAATTTTTCTCTTATCAACAATGATAGCTATATGATAGTATGATAATGATAGTTATAGCAGATCTGAAATGATTAATAAAATAATTAATATACAAAAAAGAAGTAAAAGAATCTAAAATCTAATAAAATCTTATTTTAGAGAAATGACAAATAATGGAAAGTGTATCAATAATACTGATTTTCACAAATTTCCAAATCAGCGAATTTATATTTTTTATCAATTATGTATAGAATTCATTTCCTCCATCCTAATCCAATAAAACCTTCAACCTTTATTCCTCTTCTTTTGGAAGGCTGCATAGACCCAATCTATCTCGCGCAATTGCGTTCACCAACGTATCAGCCGTTACTCACCTAACTGAAGGATGGAAAATGGCGATAAAGCGTGCGACCTACCCCGCCACTCTTCCGCGCAATTATTGCGCAATAAGAGGGTCGAAGCACGTGTTACCATTCCCTACTGTTTTGACCAGTCGGTGATTTACACGTCGCTTACCCAGATACATCCCTGCAATTAATTAACTTATCAATGGCTTTCTCAACCCCTTGTTGCACCAAAGAGTTCTCTCTATATATACAAAACCAAAATCATGAACCTCTAATGTCCAACCAAAGGTTGAACAGAATCCTTTATCCTGTTCCTATTAATAAAATTATTCAATCTCTCCATCCATCCTTCCTTTTCCCTTTTTTTTCTCTTTTACAATTCACATACAATATGAGAATATCAATTTTCATTCGCAAGTTTGGAAAAAGAGAGAACAGTTAAAAGTCAAAGCGCCATCTTCTGCACTATTCACTACCCCCTCCTCTTCTCCTCCATTCTTCCTTTATTTCACCTCGTGCAGAGCATCGATTATTCAGAGGCGCATAGCCCGCGACAACTATGAACATTTACGACTCTCCAAGGATCGGTAGAATTCTTTGCAAAGGCTCCGTGCCCTGACTCAGAATCCTTCGGCAGCGGATAACGGATCGACCGGTTATCTCGATAACACAATTAGGTGGTCGCGGTATACACCAGCGCAGGACAAATCTCTTTTATCTTGCGGGAGGAAGATAGCGAGAATTTTCTTCGTTCCTTCGTGCAAGTGTGCACGTGTATACGTAAGGAAGGGAAGGTGGGGTGCGCGTAAGAGCGCGTCCGAGAGAAGAGGGGGTGGGTTGGAGAAGAGGAGGAGCAGGGTGCTGGGAAAAGAAGAGAGAGCCCACGGAGGCAAGGAGAGATAGATTACTCCGCCATTCTTGCAATTTCCCTGTCGTATCGAGGCTCGTAAATTCCCGGTGAAATATGCGAAGGGGCGCCTGGTGCGGGCAGCACGCTGCTGCTCTCCTCTCTCTCTCTCTCTCTCTCTCTCTATATATATATATATGTATATATGTATATAGATATCCCTTTTTCGCTCTCTCGCGAGCACAGCGCTCGTCCACCCTTCTAACGCCGTTTGCTGCTATGATAGGGGTTGCAAGGGCTACGTCTAGCCACGGTCCTCGGCCTCCACGTATCAAACGTGCGAAATATCCGGAATTAGCGTTATCTTGCGGATCGCCTTGGTGGATCCTGGATTTTGGGGCAGGTTTTATCGGCCATCGTGGTATGTATTCAACGGGACCTGGAAAATGGAGGACGTTGAACGTTTCTGTATTTGGTTTTGGTCATTTGGAATTTTTTGTGCGCGAGAAAGAAGCGAAGTGTTGTTTCTTTTTATGTATATATATGTATATATATATGTTATTATATATTATTATATATTATGTATATATTCTTTTTATGTATATATTTCTTTTTATATATTTATGAATATATCAAGTATTATTTAATTTTTGTAGAGTATATATATATATATATATATATGTTTATCAGGAATATGAGAAAGTGAAAAGATTTTGATCTTTGATCAAGGAAAAAGATAATATTGTTTTATGTATGAATGATTAAGCTGTAACGAGTTTAAATTCCAATAATTTTATGCTTTTGATTAGTACAAGATAAGAAAGTATTTCTTTAGTTACCAGTTGATTGCAAGGAAAGATTAATTGGAATTCCATTGGCCTTTAAATACAAGTATGCAATTTCACATTGATTTCAATCAAAATCAATTTGTTATAATTAAACCTGTCTTTAAATTCTTCTTCTCATTGCTGTATTAAAATATTAACAAGAAATATCATTGAATTAATTCAAACTATTTATAAGTATATTAAATCTATAATAATATAAATTAGATTATTTTTAATACATAAATTGCATTAAACAACAATATTCCAAATAGAACAACAAATCAAATCTTACTTCGACTACACCCCTAGGATGTTCAAGAGCCTATGTGATCCATGGCGTTATCATTAGGCCCCTACGTTTCATCGAAGATTGTATTCCTTATCCCATGATTCTCATCCCTTCACGGCCGAGGGCTAAATCATTCCGATTGGTCGGATAGCGGATGTTGATACCGGAGGCCCACTGTTATTGCTTATCTGAGGAGAGAGAGAGGCCTTCTTTTTTTTTCTTCTTCTTCTTTTTTTTCTGCCAGATAGCGGTCGCCTCGCCATAGGGCCAGGATCTAAATCGGAGGGTTGCTCGGGACGAGTGGCTTTCAGATACAAGGGGTAGGTGTTTGTCAAGACGATAGTAGAGGGGTAAGTCTGCGGTGGCAGATAAGGGTGAAAGAAGTAGCGGGAGAGGAAGCTTCTGCGGGGGTGGAAATGCTCGAACCCGCTCTCTGAGGGTGGAGGAGAGGCCTATATCACCGCGACTGCAATTCGGCTCCCCCCCCTCCCTCCCCTCCTATATTTAATTTCGTTGTGGCGAATAAGAATCGTCCTCTAATCTAAATCGCGATCCTATCTTCCTGGAATTTATCATTCGATAAATTGCCTCCCTTTGTGCTCCTTGTATCGTCGATACGTATATCTCGTAGACATGTAAAGTATTTTTGAGAACGTGAGCAATTTCCAGAACATTTACCTCCATGAATAATTTAAGCATTTCGATGATGATTCTTCTGATGGTTACCAGTTACTATTGTATATGGTAATAATTTTGGTATAATCAATCTCTTTTGACAATTTTGTAGCTTGAATGTATTTGAGATAGAAGACCATAGATTGGACAGGCGTGATAAATTTTCACCCTAAAAACAAAAATGTTAAAAATTAATAACTCTTTCGAAGCGATATAAATAAATATATACATATATATATAAATATAAATAATTTTTTAAGCGACTTAAGTGTTAATTAAACTCTATCCCAGTGACCAGGAAGCAGTGATACGACACTATTATTCTCCTCAAGTTCGTGGTTGGCTCGGTAAAAAGTTCAGGACACTTTCGTTGGTATCGCGAGAATGGGAGGGAGAAGGAACAGGTAAGAAGAACAGGTTGGCATAGAGGGTAATGGAACACGACTCCTCCGTGCGCGCTTCGCGAAAGAGGGAGAGGGCAGAGGCAAGTGCGACCACAAGGCCGCAACCGCAGTGTGGGAAGTGAAACGAGCCGAGTGGCGTAGCTTTTAATGGACTGAGGGAAACAACATTAAGTTAAGAGAGTGGCGCGCGAGAGTAACGCGGAAATAGTCGTGGGCCACGGTGGCGCTGGCCAAAATGGGGTGGAGAGCCGGAGAAAGTGCACTACGATTCATAAACCACCAATTACCCCGTTGACCCTTTCCTCCAGGACCTCTTCCAAGCTCGAAGAACAATTACGACTTGAACATCTCGCCCTTTCGTATCTTCACCCTTGCTCTTCACTTTATATTTGTCACGTTGATTAATCAAAAGTTGGATTAGATTTTTTTTTAACTTGATTTCAGATTGCTTTTAGAATCCTCTTCCTCGATCGTGGCACTAGTAATCTTCGAAATTCTTAAGTAAAAGAATACCTAGATACGTATAAAAAAGGAAAATTAAAAATTTTGCAAAAGAAATATATTTGTAACTTATTTAATTAATAAGAAAAATATGCATGTTGCAAACACGTCAAACTCACTCAATTAACCAACGAATCATCATCATCTGTTTTCCACGACCCGGAAATATTAATAAAAAATTAATAAAATATTAATAATAAATTAATAATAATATTAATTTTATTAATATTATAATTATATTATAATTATATTAATATTATAATATATTTACTAATATTAATAAAATTAATAAAAGTTATTAAGAAGTAAATAAACCAATACCCGTATCTCTCATTCCATACTTATAGATCAATGTTAATCAGAAGAGAGGGAGATAGGTTATTTCCCGGTGTCCAAGTCTTTCCAGCGCACGTCCATCTCGTTATCACCGGCCAATAGATCACACGCAGTTGTATCGCGCCGCGTACGTTTCAATCACTCAACACGTTTCGCGATTTTCGCAACCTGTCGACGAGGTAGCCGTTCAGGGCAATCTGAAATTCTCCCAGAGATCCAGTTTAGAAGCGATGACAGTTATGGATCTCGGGCCATCGTAACGCCGTGATGTCGTTTGTCATCCCTCTGCTGCCATCCCCTCGCCCCTGATTCAACGATAGGTGGGGACGAAACGATGGTGGAAACGCGGCGAAACACCAAAGCCAACGCGCGTTAACGTTCCTCGTACACGTGCTCGTCCTAACCGTGAATATGGAGTTCTCTCTGTTATGTAATGTACCATATTACATGGATACCGGATAGGATATCAAGCCATCCAATCCCCTCTGCTTGTGGCCCACCTCGACACTAGAACAGAACTGTTTCTCTAGTTAACCTCTTCTCTCCGTAGCGGAGAAGTTGACAGGTAACGCGGTTAATATACTGGATCTCTCTCGTCGTTAGGGCACGACAATATTAGTGTAATTTTGGCCAGCTCAATCGAGCATCGCGGATTCAGATTGATATGCAAGTAGATTAATTGAATTAAGAGAATCTGGCAGTTAATTTGAAAGTGATTTGTACGATTTGAAATCGTGTTTCGTGTACTTACTTTACATAAACGAAAAGTGAAGTTCTTTTCTTACACGTGATAAATTCATTCATTCTTCGAAAAAAGAAACTCGAGATTTTTATAATGACGCATGGAATGTTGGAATTTTCTACCGCGCAAAGTTTTCCAATATATGTATAACTTTTCTAATATTTCATGTCAGAAAGGCTAATTGGACAAATATTTCTCTGAAATTAACGATCAAGCTATCAGAGAAAGTTATTAAGAAGTAAATAATCTTTTATCTAGTGTCTTAAATTGTTCTCTCGTCTTTGAAAAAAAGAGAAGTGGAATCGTGAGAGACGTGAAGAGAACCAATCAACGTCTTCGTTCTATGCACTTCTATCAGACTTGATGAGCAATTACGAACTTTTATCGACTCAATAGTACCAAAAATTACGGATTTAAAGCGCAATTTTATTGTAAGAAAGCATATTGAACGTGTATTTTGCATCTCTCGATAGACGAACGATCGAAAGAATTCACCAAAGATTGAGCAACCATTAAAAAATAACTAGTTCGAATTCTAACCTTTCTCGATATCGATGAATTAATTGATAATTTTTCGACCACCACTCGTCGATCTAACGATGTTAATACAAATTTCGATCCCATTTCAAAGTAACGTGTGCTAAATGCAATTACGAAACGTCGAAAGTTAAAACGTTTGAAATAAAATTCTGATAAAACAAGGAAACGATGCTGCGCACGACGAAACCTCGGTTGACAGTGAGTGACGAATGGCGGCGCGTTCGCAGCGCCAGCTATGATTGCTTAATTCGCATGCCGATGTTCGAAACCTGCTAGTTGGTACGTTCTTATCGTGATTTTATTTAGTGGAATAATAATTAACCATTGCATGTTTCGAATTTCGTTTCTTATAGTTTCTTGGGCTGATTTCGACATTCGAGTGTGCTTTGTCGACGATACATATATATATATATATATACATCGATAATAAAAATCGAGTGCGATATATCGATAGTGCGCAAACACGCGTTCGACACAGTTGATCGTTTGTTTGGAAGATAAATCACGATTCTCGAATTTGTACTTCGGAGGAAAAAATAAAATCATTCGGAAAGAGAAATTGTCGAGAGAACCTTTTCACTGTTTACTTTCTCGAACGATTGAGTTTTCATTGTGACGTATTCCAAACATTCAAATTAATGCGAGAAAGTCGACCTTCGTGAATAACCCTTTCGTATAACCATTGTGAATATCGTGCTCACGCATATGCGACCGTGCCTCTTTTATCGAAGGGAATAGGACATTGGCATATAAATGCTATTAATTTAGGCAAAGGAATTCATCGACCCGTGAAAAGACCATACGTGCAGACGAATAGAAAAAAAAAGAAGGAAAAAAGAAAATTACGCTGTGTTCGAATACCTTTCGTAGGGTTGCACCCTGGGGACTATTGTCGTCGGATTCCATGGTGCCAGGCAGCGAGCGTGCAACCATAATCTTTTTAGGGGAGGGTTACAAGGCGTACCGTTCTAAGCTCAAACTCCGCCCTAATACTTTGGAAAATTGTGAAAAGGCGCTAGGGGGAGGGGGGAGACTATAAATTTCGGCTCATTAGATATTCTAATATACGCGCACCCTTCGCGATATTGACTCGAAGAATCCACGTAATAATTTGGTGGAATTACAAATTGAAATTAAAGACAGTGGAGGGAAACCGCCATCATTTCCGCGTGAGAAGTTTATTGAAATTTTTTCTGAATATTTCGAAGCAGCTAGTATCTTTATAACTAAATATTTTTAAAACTTTTTATTTTTATGGAAAATACTTATTTTACTAATAATATTAATTATAATATTATCAAAAATGAAATAAGCAATGAAATAAATTATATTTATCGAAATATTTAAGAATTATTGAAATATATTGTCAAAAAAATTTATCGAAAAATAATTATAATATTTCATTTGTAATTTTTTTAGAGTGATTCTTAATTGATTAATAATAAAAATCTCGTTACAAAATTAAAAAATTGATTCCTTTTGAATGTAATATGATTCTCTTATCTTGCATTAAAAATGAGGTGGAAATAAAAAAATAAAATTTTACAGAACGAACGGATTTAATGAGCCGTTCAGGGACCTCGAAACCGGCGTTCTAGACGAGGGCGAACGATTCTAGGTAAGCGGCGAGCTCGGGAGGAAAAAAGGCAACGAGATGCGTCGGATAACGTAATGCAGGAATGTCGCGCTTCTGGTTTTTTTTCGTCGCCGCTAAATAAGAATGAAAGCGCACGGCCAACGTGTAACTATGCGAGGGAAATGTGGGATAAAGATTCCCGCTCTCACCATTGCGTTTTCATACCTGTTGTTCGATTAACCATTTTCCATCCGCCTATTATAATTCTCTCAATCTTAATCAAAAATCCTTGATGAAACAAACTTTTGAAATAAGAAATTCCATTCTATATCTGATTAAAATAAATCTTGATCCATATAGCTTTATACGTATATATATATATATATATATACGTATAAAACTATCTTAAATCTAAACGTCCAAAGTTTAGATATACCGTTGCTCTTTTTACAGACGCAGAAAAGTAAAACGTAAACAGCGAGGAAATGAAAGCAGAGGAAAATATAGAACGATATTATTCCAGAGCCGGCCCGTGTGGTGACACGTGAAAGACACAAGCGTCGAACTCGGCCCCGGGACAATTCCGTAAGCCCCACCCCGCTAACCCCTACCCTATTATTCTAACCAGTCCTCCTTTTACCCCCGTCAGAAAATCCCATCATAGCGGTCGGGGTAGAGCGGGTCCATAGCACGTTGGGTCCACCATAGTAAATCAGCCAGTCGCAGGCGGTCCTTCTGATCCGGCCGAGCCGGGCTGCCGTAAGACGCGTCAACTTAGCCCGTCCCACCCGCGCCATCCACACGAAAGTAGTGAAATAACTCGTCTAAGTAACTCTATCTACCCCGTGGAATCGCTTATGGCTCATAAACGCCTCGTAACTTAGGCCGGTGGCACGCGCCCTCTAGAAATACTGCCGTGCACCGCAGAAAGAGAGAGGCGGACACCGTGTTATCCATCACCGAGCCGCGCGTACCGTTCGTTCGTCCACAAAAGTGTATTTTTTAACCGTGTGTGGCTGTGATCGACGTATGTGCGAGACATATTCTGTGCGAGGATGGCATCCGAACGACGATTCCTGATTAATCACACGCAATGGAGATCATCGAGATCAGGTAAATTAATGAATATTGCTTGTTCGTAAGAGTTAGGTTATGCGTAATTTAACGTATTTCTATTTCGCGTTTCTTTTCAAGGAGATAACGATACCGAAGTGTATATTTATGTTTTCGAACGATTCGCTTCGGCTCTTGTTTACAATAATCGTGTTTTCAACCTCGGAAATACGTATTGCGAAAATTATATTTATCGTTCGCGTTCATTATAGCATCTATTTTCATATACTGTTCTTCGATAAAAATAAATAGGTGTAATTTATTTTTTCCTAACCAAATTACTGAAAATTCACTGCGGCTAAATATTATCTTTCAACTGTTTCGCGTAGTCTTTTCTCTCGCCGATAAATTACGCAGGCTACCAACGATGTAAATGGGATTTTTCAGTACGCAGGGCACGCGTCTCCCCGGTTTAATTCGCGGCGCAAATTCGCGAAAGTTCATTTACGATAGATCCGTTAAAAACAGGGGATAATAGCCCGGTCGGAATGAATCATCGCCGGTTCCCGAACGAACGGCTATAGAAATTAATTAAAATTAATGAAGCGTAAACGGAAGTAACGATAACATGACGGATCGACGCATTTACAAGCAACTCTTCCCCCTTTCTCTGTTCAGTGTAAACGATAGAACGCTGAATTTTGCGATCGCTTAATTCACTCTCCATTGACAAAATCAGATCGTCTCTCTCCAAGTGATGCTATACGAATAATCTTTTTTTCGTCGAATCGTAATTTTGAGGTTAATATTTCGGATATTATCTCATTAGTCCAAATGTCATGCTAAATCTCATAAGATATTCGAATGTTTTTTTTTTTTTTTTTACTTCTTACTGTTTTATGAATAATTCTTAATTTCACGTTAAAACTTCTAGAATATACTGAAATACTAATATCGTACGTATAAAAATTCGATCGAAAGAACTATTAGGACTAGTGGCGATCTCTAGTGGACGCGAAAAAACCTAAAACGAGCAACCGTTAATATGAAAGACGTGAAGATTTATTTTTGAATAGAAGAAAGAATCTCTTATTTCTGTAAGTATTTTTACTTTCGCAAATACGTTTTGATAATTTTTCCGATAAATTTGCACATCTCTCGAAATCGTAACGTATTCTAATCTTTTTAAATTCAACACCAATCAATTTCTAACCTTTCTAAACGTACATTCGCGAAAAAAGCTAGTAAAACTTTGTCACAGTACACAAATTTTCGGCTAGTTCGAGAGTTTCATCACACCAACAGTGACGTTAGCACGCGTATATGTACATGGAGGTACGAACGGTCGCGTTTCCGCGTATATAAACGCGATACGTGTCCTGCGTTTACACCGTTGATGTATGTTCTCGGCAGCGATCGATCTCTCTCACACGAACTGCTAATTGTGCGGCATCATAACTCTCTGCGTGTGCCTCATCCCTCTCTTGTCTCTCTCTCTCTCTCTTTTCTCTTTTCTCTTCTCTCTTCTCTTTCTCGCTCACTTCCGTGATACGCACGTACACACCACACTTCCCCACTCTTATACACTTTATACCAACCGTGTTAGGAGTATTCGTGTATTATTTCTCTGCGATCGTGTGCGTCGGTGCACGCTCGAACGCGAGTAAGAGTTGCACTGGTTACACGGTGTAACGCCGCTATTATAGTTGCTCCATAGTGAACGGGCGAAGAGAGATGGGCACGACAAAGGGGTAAGCGGCGAGTACATTACTGTAACGTTGTTTACGGGGTGACTGGACAGTCTTTCGCCCCATTGCCGATTACCGACTATTCCATTTCGATTTATCATTCGTACTCCATGTGTCCCCTCTTAATTGCTCTCCAATTTTTTTAAACGTCGATCGCGATTATCACGGCAAAGTATTTTAATTCCACGAAGAAATGGACGAAATACCATCGAATTTCGCGTAACAATCAACGCGCGAAAGTAATCATTGCGAGTGAAATTATTTCCTGTCTCGAAACTCTGACTAAATACCCATTTCCTCCGGGATAACGGTATTGAGATTCACGATTCCTGTTCGTTTTATCGATCGCCAAATTACACAATCGCGATTTAAGCGATTTCAAATTACGCTATTTAAAACTCAATTCTCTCGGTCAATTTGTTTTTATATATTTCGATTTCCATTTTTTTTTTTCAATTTCATGTTCCGCGGGCAGGCATCTATGAGCAAATAGGAAAAAAAAGAGTTGACAATAAGAAAAAAGAAGGAGTACGAATAATAAAAATTGTCCTCGTAACTCAACCGAAGGATTCTGGCGCTGGATAAGAAAGCAATGGAGGAACGAAGCGAGTGGAATCGCCTCGAGGTTCTTATCTCACCGAGGAGGCGACATTAGCACGGTAATTTTCCCTGTTTTGTGTGTTGTAAACCCCGTACGAAGAAATGACGCTCACCGTGACGTTGCACGCATTTCATAATTCGTATAATTCGTCGAATGAAAGATTATGCTCGGGGCTAATGGTGGAGAGATGCGGAGTTCGAACGTGGACAGAAATTACAGGACACCCCGGAGCATCTCTCTATAGATCGTCTTATTCAACCTTTTACGTCTTCATCGAGTGATCGCACGCGTTAATGCTCTTGCAAATTGACCGCGCGATGCTCGATTAGACGCGAGCCTCGGCAATTACGGGGTAGATAATCTGCAATTACGAGTAAATACAGTTATGCCACGTCGACGATTCCCCCGGATGTTTTATCGTATAAAACTTTTACCGATCTCCACCTCCCGTTAGCTACCGTGATACACACACGCTTCGCCACACCGTTTACCGATGTCCACACCGTTTTACGTCTTGTTCGCGAAACGTTCCTATTGTATTCATAGCAGCATAGCATCTCGAATGAGTATACAATGGATAGCAATTGCACAATCGTCGTTTATCGATCCTCGAGAACGATCGAACGACGCGCGAGAAACGACGAAACGACGCACGAGTTCCACGCACGCGCTTCTAATTTGTTGCTTCTCTTCCGGTTCCATCCCTCGATTGTTCCAATTTTTCATTTTCCAAGTTTTCGCTGAACGACAAAAACCATCTTGATAATCTTCCTATATTTTTTCTATGCATTTTTTCACTTCACTCGAATTACTCGAATCACAAAAATGTTAATAATGTTAATTGAAAAATGTAAAATTCGTTATCCTTTATTCTTACACGATCGGCAAACTGTTCGTATTCGAGCAAATTGATGAAAATTTTAACGCTATCTTTTAACCAAACATAAATAACCTCTCTCGCCATGGCTTAACGATTAAAAAAAGTAGTAACTGCCGAGGCGCAATATGGCGTATGGTCATTTGCGTCGAGCTCTCGCCACAAGGATCGTCCACAACGACAAAGAGTCGCGATTCGCAACGCGGCCGCGCGCGCGGTTCACTTGAAAGAGGCCAAATGACGTAACGACCGGCAAAGCAGTAAATTCTCCGGTGTATTTGTCGCCGGTCGAGAAGAGACCGCGTGTGTCTTCCCGTTGGGAAGAAGAGTATCGATGGGCGACCAATGGGCACCCACCAAGTTCGTTCGTGTATCCTCGTGTAGCCCGACGGACCGCATTCTTCCCCGTGACTTTGGGCATTGTTCCTGGCTAAAGCTCCTTTCTTCCTCCTTCTCCTCCTCCTCTCTTTCTTTCCGTTTTCTCTTTCCCTCTTCTTTCTCTCCTTATATCGAGTCTCGTATTCGTCCCTCGCTTCGTTCCATCCGTCGGCCTCTCTCGTTTCAAGTCCCACCTCACTCCACTCGAGGCTCGCCGTCCGGCTGGCTAACCGAGCGGAGGACCGCTTATAACAAGCCGGACAGAGCGGAGTTTTTGCCCCGACGCCTCCCCTCTTTTCTTTTTTGTCCCTTTTTTTGCCCGCGCTAGCACACAACCGAAAAACGCCAACGGTTGATTTACGGCCGCCACGATGACCGACTGTTGTCCTCATTCGCTTATGAGTCCGAGGGCTACTCGACCCGACCTTGGAACGACCGGGCCCTCCATACTTGCTCGAAAATGTGCTCAAAAGTTTTGATTATCTGGGATCGTGCGAGATAAGTTTACCTGGCCGAAAATAATTATCCTCCGTCTAAATTCGAGCCCGACGGACTTTATCTTATCTAGCGCGGTCGGCTCGTTCATTTCTTCGATCACCAATCGTATCGATCGGTATGATTTATTTATTTAACCGGAGGTTGATGTCTCCTAGTGTCAATTGCTGATCGCTATCCTTTAATTCAATGGTAGAATCGACGATTCCTCTGTTTCTAACGGTCATTTCTCTTTCGAGGATTATAAAACTCTTTTTGTATTTCATTTGCGACCGCGGAATTGCATTCGATTTAATACAGCGGTAAATCATATTTTTTCCAATTTTATTTCGATTATATTCCACGCGATGTGTTTCGATTGTTCGCGAAAACAGGGAGAAAATTTTGTACGAGCTTTTCGATCGTAAAATCGTATAGGACTTTGTTCGTCAATGGAGAAGTACGATGACTTTGTAACGGGTTTTTACGACTTGCAGCACGGTTTGTTGGATCGGACAGTCTTTCTTTTTTCTTTTTTTTTTCTTTTTTTTTTTTTTCACTAGCCTGGTCTTCTTTTTCAGCCGTATAAAAATGCCAAAGCGTAGATTTATGGTTTTACAGCGTGCTGCGGTTCTTCCTTCTGACTTTTCGTTCTCGTTTGACCTTCGATGGCACGGTTTACCGAGGATTTCGAGGGTAGCCCTTTTTAGGCCTCGCTTATCTACCTTTGCCAATGCTCCTCCGTCCTTGCTCTAGCTACGATCGACGGGTGTCCCTTTTTTACTCCCTCAAGTCCTTTTTGCGCGTTTACCTGAAGGCAATAATGTCGACTTCCTCCTTGACTCCCAACCGTATTATTTCCCTTTTATTCCTCCTGGTAAAAACCTTGGTCATTGGGAAACCTTTTCGTAATTTATCGCATCGTTGAATTTAACCAACAGATAAAAGAGGAATTATTACAAATTTATTTATTATCTATTTCATTCAATTTTATTATTTATATATAAATATCTAACGACTATATAATTAGTATTTCAAAAAATTGTGATTATCGATCATTGATATTTTATCGGTAATTTTTGATAATATTATTAAGATATCGCTAATATTATTAAGATATCGTGCTCATTCAATGTTATTAATTCCATATAAAAATATGTTATCTGTAACATATTAAAATAAAAATCAATATTCGTATCTTAATATTTTCAATATGAGATAATTATTAACGATATTATTATATATAATGGATATAGCGAATTATCTATATATCGATACTATCGTTAACGATATCGATAGTCACAAGTCTACATTCAATATTTAATTCGTATCATTGCAAATCTCTTATTGCACTCGCGATCCCCTCGAACCTTTTACGTACAATTAAAATCTTCCCAAACGTAAACCGCTTATCGAGCAGCGAAAAGGTCACGGAGTTAAGCCGCGAAACGCGGCTTTAAAAAGTCGACTGTTGCACGTGAAAGTCGAGTCGCTTATCGAGGCCCCACTTATAAAGATCATAAACTATCTTTAAACGGCCTATTGCTGCCCACTTATCGGGGAACGAATCATTAACGTCGCAATGGCCCATGAATATACATTATTTTCGCATCTACGCACGGGCCGAACGGTTCGTGCACACGCGCGCGCGCAACGTGTTCCAGAAGTTTCAGAATGTGGCGATGCGCGCGTGCACACTACGCTCGCAATTAGTCGCAAAAGTTCGTGCTTCGCCTAATAATGGATTTCCTCACGAAGAACAAATTGGTGGAACGATATATCTTTCTGGCACCCTGGCGAACGTGTGTATTCTTACACGCAAACCGCCTCAGATATTTAATTTGCGTGCACACCGACACGCCCTCCTTGATCAACCTGGAGCGTATATACACATACATACAGAGGGAAGTGTGACGGAGTCAGCGTGGGATGCACCGATTTCCATGCGGAAGAGAAAAAAAGAATCAACGTTGCCAGAAGTCGAAGTTGCATTTAATTACGGCCGTCGGCCACCGTTAGCGTCGATACGGCCGGATTCCGAGAGAATTTTTTAATCCGCAACAAATTCGTGTAACGCGCTCGACCGACGGCCAGCGGGTCGATGTGTATACGCGCGAGTGTGTGTAACGTTCGTGTCGCGCGACTCAATCGGTACGTATCGACTGCTCGACCGATCGAGATCGTCGATCGAGATGGAGACCGCCTCGTCGTATTCCTTTTTCGGTTTATTGATGTCTCTTTATCGAAGAGCCAGCTCGGCCTCTTCGTTCCTTCTCGCTACGTGGAAATCTTTTTCTACCTTCTTTTTCCATCACTGGAATTTAATTTGAGCTCGGTTTTTAGCGTAGCGGAACACGAAAAAGGAACAACGGCGAGCCGACGCATCGAGTGATTTCATATTTATTCGTAGGATACTCGAGAGAGTTTTTGCAGATTATTTTTAAAAGCTTTTAACGAAGAACGTTATCCGGGGAATTACTTAGGAAATTGGCGGGATAAATACGGTTCGGTAAACCGACGATAAATCAAGCAATTCCGTAGCAGATATACGGGGCGTCCCGTGTGAAATTTTTAACTCGAGGCGTTTCGGCTAACAAAATAAAGCGGTGCATTCATTGCGGTTACCGAGTTCATCATAAACATATTTCACGCGCATCTTCGTTGCGTCGCGTGGCAACACACCGGAATGAAATTACGATCGCGAAGATAGAATCTTTGACGCGCTTCATTCCGTGCTTTTACACAATGGCCGCGCTCAAGCCTGTCATAAATATGTCGATCAATTCGTTTCGAGCACTTGTTGCGGTTTATTTCGTGCCCGTCCAATTTAAACGTTGACGAGTAACGAACGTGCCTATAGCTAATTATAAATAGAAACAAGCTCGCTGCTATACGAGATGGCAATGAAGAAGATATAAAGGAGAGAACCGGTTACTGGTTGCCTAATTAATCAATTTATATAACGCATGAAAGTAAAAAGTGAATCGGTGTTTTGAGGTTACGTACGCGTAAAACTCGCGAATTAACATGGTTCGTATGATATATATATATATAGAGTCTCTTATAATCACGAAAAATTTATTACAACAGATTTTTGTTATTTGTTATTTGCGTTACTTTTGATCACTAATCTAAAATTATAAGTATTGAATTGAAGTATATATATTATTGATAATTTTCGTAATATATCGATAATATCGTTAAGATCGTTTAGATAATATGAATTTATTATTGAGACACGTAAAAATATTATCTGTGTAAAATCGCAAAAAAAAATAATAATTTTATATTAAAACTATGTCTTAATCTATTTTAATTTAATTTAATTTTTATTTACATTGTTATCTTAACGATATTTAAAATCTATTCATAATGAAACTTTGAATAAGAAAAAACTGGAATACCAATTTATTTATCGATAACAATATCAATAATCACAACTCTAGATTTAGAAATAAAAAGATCGATTTGTCAATCTGTACTCTGTCTATTTTTACCGACAAATTATCGATATTCTACAAAAACAAATCCGAGAAATTATATTAGATTCGATGAAATCTACGAATCGGATCGTTAAGTCTGGTTTCTAGAAAAACCGAGAGAAAAAAACGGAAAGTCTCGGGAGAAAGAACGTACGGTAGAAAGGAGCGCGAAGAGCGTACACGCGCCCGCGGATTAAAGAGTTATTTGAGTCTCGGAGGCGGCCATAACTCTCCCGGGCTATTCCCGTCCCGCGCTCGCTCGCCCACCGGAATATTTTAACATCGGGGGTGGGTGGCTGGCTGGTCGCCTCTTCGCCGTGTGTGCGTGCACGAGTTCAACTCGATGAGTTACACGTGCACGCGCGCGCACACTCGAAGAACCGCGTCGGTGAGAACCGAGAGAGGAGACGCGGTACACGTACGCACACCGACACGTGGTGTAACGGGGAAAGGAGGGTTGGTGGGTGAGACGACAGGGTCCGCAACTCCACGCAGCTGACAGCTGTTTCCTCGGTGGGCCGACCGGTCGGCGGGGAGGATTCAGCCTAGTCGCGCCCCTTCTATAATGGCTCCCTTTTCTTCCTTCCCCTACCTACGCCAGCATGGCTGGCACGGGTTTCTCTCTCTCCTAGGCCCGATATTACGTCACGAGCACACGCCGTGCCGTTTATCCTTCTCTATGGACTGAGTGACGTCAGGGCTACATTCCGTCGAGCGGTGACGTAGCGAGCCACAGCGTCATCGCCGATACACGGCCGGCCGTCGATCGAAATCCGACCGCCAGGGGCGCGGCGATCGCCATGCAAAACTGTTACGCCGATCTGTTACTCGATACACTACGCTACTCCGGTCACTGGGATTGCGGAACTGTGCGAGAGTGCAATACGTTTCCTTTGATATATGACAGGGTCAACAAGGTTTTCGACTGCTCCCGAAGCATCTAGATTTTCCAACGGCCCCGTTACTGCACGCCCGCACAATTATAAACCCGACTCTCTCGTGATCCACGATATATAGGTCGTATACATTATTTCTTTGTGAATATAGAAATAATTTGTTTCTCTAATGCGATTTTTTTTATGATTTTTCTTGTGAAATAGAGATATACGAGATATAGTAAAAATTAAAAAAAAAAAACAATAGGTGTCCAGTTTTTACGATGAAAAGAAAAGGTGCGAACGGGTTTAGATACGATACTATAGATAGATCGTGATATGGATGACGGCGTAAGTACTTTCCGACCGCATGCTGTCGGTATCATCACCGATAGGTAGCAATCGTAAAACGCTTGTTTTACGATGGACTATCGTGGTGGGAGGACTGCCGGTTGAGCGGTAAGCGTCGAGTGGGGCTCTCACGGTTTACGAGCGCATAACAGACGCGTTTATGGCCGTGATCACGTGGCCTCCCCCGCATTCCTATGGCTATATAACCAGGTCCCATAACCCACTACGAAGTAAACAAATCGTAAAGCTTAGTTTCGGATTTACTGACCTGGCACAATATACGGAAAGCAATACGGAAACCAGCCACTCGGCAATGATAACCAGTTCCCTACCACGATTCCAATCCTACCAATGGAGGGATCGAGTGGAGGGATCATTATGGTGTGACGTGCAACTGAGATATCGTTTGAGACTGAAGGTATATGAGGAGAGGATTGCAGTTCCGTAATTGTCAATCGCGTAAATTAACAATTTCTGTACATTTCACATGTGTTGGAATTATAACGTATAAAACCGTTTGTTTTTTAACTATTATTGTTCAAACAATTGAGAAAAAGCAATCGAAGAAAATAATGTTTAAATTCTGGGTTATACATGGAGAGAATTTTCTAGTTACATTCTTTGTCTGATTATATCTCGTATATACCGTGCTTCGTTACGGATCGGTTAATAAGTTTAACTTTCATTAATCGGTCGTTTTTCTTCCCGTATCTCGAGATAAAATTGAAGCAACGTAAGCGTTATAAAATCTCGTAGATAGACCTAAAAATTTGTCTTCCGCTGATTTTGCAGAGTTACAATATCTTTCGATCAATGGACCATGATGCGCCCGCGCACCCAATACTTCGTCTTTCTGTGCGTTGTTTCGTTTGTTCTCACGAATGCCGCCAGATGCCGGCACTGCTTTATGACCCTGGTAGTAGTGGCCAAACGATTCGATCGTTTTATCTTCCACTTACTCTTCGCCTTTACAATTGCCATGACATAATACCCTCTATTTGCCTGCTGGAAGTTTCGTGAAATATGCGAAATATCATCGGCCCATAAACAATGGTATTATTTAGCATTACGTTATTATTTTTACGCGATTATTTGCCAAGGTAATTCCATGCGTTCTCTAAAGCGCAAAACAAACAACGAACACGGTGTTTAGCCTTAGATTATGCACGCTGTTATTTCGAAAAATTTAATAACGATCCCGATAAATCAAAATAAATGAAACGCGCGGTATTAATTTATCGTTCGCTATTTATACAAATAAAATAAAAATATTGGTCGTTATAAAAATTATGATACTTAGAAAAATATAAATATTCAACGATCATGTATATAACGTGTTGTACAATAACGAAGCAATTTCGTTCACACACGAAACATTTCATTATCTTTAATTACATATTACTCGTTAACGTAACAATTTTTATTTGGCAGCCGAAAAAATGATATGAAAAAAAGAAGGCAACGGATACATTGCGTTGTAAAAGAAAATTTGAACTCCTTCAAGAACGAAGAGACGAGCAACTCTCTGCGTAGCCGTACAGAGCCACCGAGGTGATTTATTCGAGTTAATTCCAATTCCATTGGAGCCGCGAGGGCAGTTGGAGGGGGCGGGAAGGGCGAGAGCGGGTGGGGTGGAGGGTGGATATTCTTATGCAATTTGCCAGAAAGGTTCAAGAACCCGGGAGATCCCGCAATTTATCTTGCCTTATGTTACGCCGAGCCAAGGCAACGGAAGATAGATGGCGTCACTGCTTCCAACCCCTCCTCCCTATTCGTCTCTTTCTCTCTCCCTTGCTGCCTCTCTTGGTTTCCTCGCCTCTCGGGTCACCCAAACCCCGTACAGACCCCTGCGACCACCCCTTCCCCCAGCCAATGAGGGACGACCGCGGTGGCCATCTTGGATGGAGAGTTATTGAACGAAAAAGATGAGTAAGAAACTTGTTATGGGGGTGCGTTCTCTCTGCGCCGTTGGGAGTTAGGTGGGAGAGGGAGAGGGAGAGAGAGAGAGATGGATAGATGGAGAAAGAGAGAGAGAAGACAGGCGGGAGGCAGACGACGAGAACTGGAAGCTGAAGAAGGGTGGTTACGAGGGGTTGTTGGCGCTATATTGATCAATTGCTTTGCCGTGCTTTGCACTACTTTCCTACTATAATGTAGAAACCCCTTTCCTCCCTATTGGTGCCATGATACCCACTGCGTGGTCGAGTGAGACTAATTATATAACGATCGTGTTCTTGGGAATTTCAGTACTTTCAGGCATTCAATCTTCCACGCTCGGCCCGTCACTCTTACTAGATTAATTTCATTCGCACCACGACTTTCCGTTTCTTTCCGCCTCGCGATTTATCGTTATTTACGCAACTTTATGATTATACCTTAAAATTCTTCCCTCTCGAACCTATTTTTTTATTGTTCTCTTTTCGCTTTTTTTTTTTTTTTTTTTTAATTTATTTTTTTCTATAATTGTTTCTTTAAGTATTCACGTCTTTTATTCTCACGTTTTTTTATCGCATTATTCGATCAGATACGTTGTAATGCGAATATCGATGGAAAGAGCAACATACGGGTGGTCCTCCGATCGCATTTCACGAATGCTTAACGCGTTCTCGGTTTATGGACGCGTGCGCGCGCGCGAGCTGAGCGCGTAACTAAATTTCGCCTTGAGCATTTTAGAGGCGCCCGTGGCCGTGCCGTCGGCACGCAGATCCGACTGCGTTACACTCTACGCATACACAACCCCCCCTCTGATCGTGAGTTGTTTAACAATGCCGCAATTAGGTTGATGAATTGTGACAGGCATTCGCAAGTAATAAACACACGCGCACCGATCACACGGTATTCGGTATGTCGACACGTAGCCACGGATTGTTCGCTGAAATGTTAGGGTACAGGCAGAAGGAAACCGAAAATTTCAATTTGTATGCAAATACATTTGTTTGGTGCGTGTTGTTGTCGTAGGTCCGCGGAAAACGCGACCCAGTCGCGCATATTGTCCGCGCCAGTCGGGCTGAAACTTTAACAACCTTGGAAATTTGCTTGCATATAGCAGTTTATGCATTTTTTAGTCTAATCGCAATCTATATTCGTCGCTTGGTTTATGTCATGCTATAGCTTTTACATTTAATACATTTATAGATTTCGTTCTCTATACAAACTAAAAACGAATGAAATTATTCGATATACATATGCTAGTAACTTGTATAAAAAATGCATAGTCTTTATATCTTCAATGTTTCTGTATAATTACCAGAACGAACAATCTCGCATTGCCAATTGAGTAATAATAATCAGATTTGAATAAAAAGTTCGAAACATATCCCGTATCATATAATTATTGTCATTAAAAGAACATCGTTGCAATTTTATTTATTTAAAGTAGCAATGTATTAAATTCAAAAATTCGTGTCAGCAAATTCTTCCCGCCAGTTCTCATGGTGTTTCTTTTCTTCTCAAAAAACTTTCAGTTTTTTACCAATCATGTTCCCTGTCTGGCTTCGAGATGGCGTTGCTCTCGCCAACATTCCGCGCGTCATCTGTGGTGATTCGGAAGAAGTTTCTAGCGAACTACCACGTGCTCGTACCCCACCAAACGACGGAATTATAAGGAGCGGGGGGTTTCGGTTGATGGTGTGCGCGTCGAGCTCACCGGCAAAAGGTAGTGGGGAATAGACACCCATGGCATGCCTGCAACGGCGCAGAATCCCATCGATCATTCGTACCGTTTCCCCGTGTTTCACGCCGCCGTGTGTTGCACCGTGTAGAGAGAGGAGTCGACCACCACTGCCCTCCCTCTTCAACCTCCACTCTGCCCCTGACACGTCCACCCATCTCACCCCACCCCCGCGCAAATTCCCCCTACCTATACGACGTGCTGAGTCCGTGACGGTTCGGCGGGCAATGCCGACCAACCATCACGAGGCCTTACCTTCCCTATTATATTTATGTGGCGGCTCGCGGTCGGGAAGGTTTATGTGGTGTCTCCAGTCTGTCTCGTGCCACTCTTTTTTTTCCTCATCCTCCTCCTTTTCCTTCTTTCCGCGTGTCCAATGTTTTAGTGTGCTATCAATGTTTGTCACTGCACCCTTCACTGTCGATGAAATCGTTTCGTCCGCATAGTCGATCCTGTCGTCTGGTCTCGTCTCGATAACTCGGTGATCCTCTGTGGCGGCATACTGTTTCTATCGTTTCAAAGTTACTACAAGTGAAGCAATTGTAATTTATAGTCGGAGCCTTTTGAACAAATCAGCTTCGTTGAAACGAAATTTTCTCATTTTTCTTGTGCATTATCGAACTCTAATGCGATTATCGGTCGAGTTACGAGAATCGATCCTCGCGTATCGTTTTTGCCGGCATTTCGACGTTCGCCCAATGTCGCAACCGACATTGCGTTTCGAATCGCGCGCATAACGTATCAGTGTGTGCATCCGAAATCTCCGGTAGCATGATCAGCAGATCGAAGCGTGCACCACGTGTACAGTGGACCCAATAAGTGCGGGCGGCTGTTGAACACTGACCAATGAGAATGTAAAGATGTGAGCCACGCTCCGGATACCGACGACGTTCACTTGTCCGAAACGTGACCTTACCTTGCGCGCATTTTGACGAATTTACCTCCATTCAGCCGGTAACTTTTAATAATAATTTTATCTATTATTTTACTTGTAGTTCTTCAGTAATGTTTCAATTCATACTCGAGATGAATAATTTTTTTCTCGAAAGTTATAAGAAAAAATAATTTTATTTTTTTATAGGTTAATATAAAATTACAATTTAATCGGTTTTTGTAAGATTTTTTTGAATTTAAAAAAAAATATTTAACGTTTAAATTGCAATAGAACAAAATCCAAAAATAGGATATAGGAAATTCGAAAAATCTGTATGAAATATTTCGAATATTATGACACAATTAATAATCTTATTCGAATGTTATTCAATCAATGACAGTTCGATTTAAAGGTATTTCTATCGTAGTACTTTCGTAGACACACTCTTGTACAGGTGCTTCTGCACACGAGCGTGCTTGTAAGCACATGTACGGGCCGCACGTAACGCAGAGGAGATCGTAAATCAGTCAGTTACCTATATATGCGCATATAATACGTACGCAATGTAACGGTATGTAATTTATTGTTTCAGGTAAGTGACGTTGCACCGCCCCAGGCCTTGCGGAGCACATGCGTGCATCTTCCTTTCTCGGCATAATGTAAGCAACCCACTGTACCTATTACGACCGATGTCAAACGGACTGTGTTCGCCATGAGGATGGTTCAGGGAAACAATAATGCTAGATTCGCGTTCTACTAGCAAACATTTGAAACCTTACTATCCTTACGCGACCGTTTCTTACTTTTTTACAAAAATTTCACTGCCCCGGAATTTATTGTTTCACTGGTCGGACAATGAGTGCAGATTTTATCTGTAGCATTCGATATACACGCGACAACGCGGCAAACTTTGTATCTTCCATGATCACACGTTTACAGCGTCTCTTTCGTGCTCGTTCTCTTTTTATTTGGCACGGAATAATGTGTCCGTTTTAGCTACCACAGTTTGAATTCGAATTTGGACGTTTGTTTATGAAGGTGACCTCTGCAAAGCCATCGATGCGTGCCTAAAATAATGGTAAAGATAAGTGTCAGGTTTCGTTCAACAGTTTGTTATTTGATACGTTCAAAACTAATTTCAAGAATTAATGGAGGCAAAAAATGTAAAAATGGATATATATAGTATATACTTTATTATATGAATACTATAGTATATACTATATATATGTAGTATAATATATTTTATCTTGATAATTATCTAAATTATTTTCTTTGAATTCAGTGAAGTGTAATAAGTAATTTCACAAGAAATAAGTCATAAATTTTTTAAAATATTTTAGAAAATATTTCATATATTCTACGATCATGTTGTTGACAAAAATAAGTGAGTTTAGAATTTTGTGTCCCTTTTCCAATTATTTATCAACAAAAATAACGTAGAAAAAGTGATAAAACCCTAAATTTCTCAGACTTTTTGATCAATGTATACAGTATTGACTTTATTATTATTATTATTAAAAGAATAAATACTGTATCCTTCTCTTCAACGGTCGATTTTTCAGCTCTTGATTGCAGATTTAATGGGCAAGTGTAAAGCGCGCGGTTGATGCTTTGTTTACAGAGTACTGACCACGATGTTCATAAATTGTCGTCGAGAGTATAATCGCAAGCTTCACTCGAACGTTTCGGATAAGCATAATAGAGGATGGAGATTGGACGTATAAAACTATTATTAACATCGAAGTGGGAGAGGATGCCGTCTAAGCCGTGTCTCGCGATATAAATTATACTTGGTACATGGGATTGTGCATTGAGCCTGTTATTAAGTCGACTCCGCATCAAAGGGAACCTTTCCGAGTATCCACCTAATTTTACAATGTTTACAACGCAATCGCATAACTAGTATCGCGATATAACCAACTCGAGACGATAGCGGCGACTCTCTGTGGCGGCAGCTGTCGATACAAAATCCGGTTTTCTACCGATTTCGATACACACCTTCGGTCAGATATCCGCGCGGCGATAAGTGGACCATAAAGCCAAGCGCCTGTAATACAATATATTACCGTAATGGTGCGTGCTCGGCAAGAGCGAGATAAAGGACGGTGCCCACGAGCGTTACAGGTGTAAACGGGCCTAAACGAGGTGCGGTTATTAGCGAACACCGCGGGGGGAGTGGGAGAATGAGAAAATAATAATACGAAAGATGGATGAAAGTGAAAGGACAAAAGGGATCCCTCGCGTTGGACGAGATTCGAAGGAAGACAGTGGACGGAAGAGGTGGGGAGAAAGGAAGGGTTGAGGGGAAACCAGGGAGAGAAATCCTCGTCAACGACGGAGCCGAGATAGGCCACACACCGGCGGCTTGTAAAACACGCGGCGAGATTAAATGCTTCATTAATGTGATTAAAGCAAAAAGCTGCGTGAGTAATGAACCGCGCTGAATCATCAGCCGGTCTTGCTCGGTCTTCGGATTGCTTTGTTGCACCTTTGTGCGTTGGTAGTGTTGGGTCTTCTATTTGGCATTTCTCGGTTTCTTATAGTTGTCATTCGAGTTCTCTGTCATGCTTCGTGAATTAAATATTGGAAAGAATAATGTCGATATTTTTTTTGAATTTAAATTCTTTCTTTCTCTCTAATCTTATCTTTACATTTTATTATTATTTTTTCTGTAAGTTAATCTTGAAAATTATTTATTGCTATCGGATACCGCGTTGAAAATAAAAATTACTCTGTTGCAATCATTCTTAATTACTAAAGCAATATTTTAAAAAGCAATTCATAAAAGTTTTTTACTGTCAAACAAATTCGTAATCGTATAATTTTTTTTTTTTTTTTTTTTTTTTTTTTTTTAGGGATAGAAAATTCGTGTGATTAATATTTTCTCGGTCACGACACGATGACAATAGAAGCAAGATTCTTTTCATCGTTAAATCCGATTGGACAGATTTCGTAAATACTCCGTCGGTAATTCGACACGGTCAAATCGATTTCACGAAAGAAGTAGGAGGTTCTTTCGAAGCCTGATGGCTTAGAGGAGAGGCGAGTCGAAGGCAAGGGCGAGGCGGTCGGATGCAGATACCGGAATTTTTGTGTCGAGGCCTCGGTCGAGGCGGCTATCTACCCGTTCGGAGGATAAAAGTCGCGGTGTTCACAATTGGTAATGCCGATAGAGCTGCCATCGTCTTGCCATACAAACGTCCTCCCGGCTACATGCGGACCCGGCCTTTCTTCGCTAAACACAACGATTCGTTGTGCATTTCTTCGCCACGCGCATCACAAATGTCCAGGCAGTCACTATATGCGATACTTTGTTTCGATTGCGTGCATCTCTTGAAAATGTCCTCCACTGTTTGAAATTTCTCGAATCCTTCCTTTGTACATTGTTTAAAATGTTTTTTTTTTTTTCTTTTTCTTTTAGGCATCGTGCTTTTTTTATTCGAGTCAATATTCTGGGTGGAAAATATAGAGAGTAGAGGATTTCAAAAAATCAAGATCGTGGATTTATTTCCATTTTAATAACGAGTAATAAACATAGCAAGATTTGTTGGTAATTAATATCTAATTAATATCAAAATTTATGGACGCAGAAGGAACGTGTCGTGCTAGTTAGTTCCTAACATACAATACATACATCGTGTAAATGTCAAATGTCGCGCAACGTATGAAAACTCGCCACTTGCTGCTCCATGATACCTGAGCGCCATGCATATTTTAAAACAGGCGTCACACGCTGCTACACTGAGTCACAAACCATTATAAATTGCATTATTAGGTCATTACCTGACTGCGGTATAGTATAAACATTCACCTCAATCCATCCATCTTTATTTCATAACAAAACTCACTATTAATTACGAAATACATAACTCCTCCCTCTGCGAAATATTATTCTTCGATTAGCAATTATAAAAGACAGCTCCTTCTTCGAAATAAAAATATAAAAATCAATAACTCTTTCTATATATATATATATATATATATAAAATAAAATAATATTGCTTCGTTAAAGAAGAAAGAAAATTAATTAAAGAAAATCAATAATCCCTTCCCGAAAATAAAGTAGAAAGAAGTCGAAAGGATCGGTCAAGAGCGTCGAATGAGTGGCAATGTTCAGAGTGGACAGTTGGCCGTTTCATAAGCCGTCAATTGGCGTTCCTAAAGGCGTCAGTCGTGCGGCAGGCGTGACACTCGATCGGTACACGGCAAACGTCAGGTCGTTACAGCGGCAGATACGAGGATCTTTGACGGGGCGGTCGCACGGGCCGACGTACAAGGTGCCGTGGCTTGACGCAAAGTGCAAGGAGATGCGATCGACGATTATGCACTTACGGTGTTACCGTATATAAACGGGGCCCGTATAAGCCCCGGCGCGGGTATGCATGGCGCACGTATAGCGCGCGGACCAGGCCACGAGAGCAATGTATCTTCCTCCGTGACATTGGGGCCCGCGCTAATCGCGCGACAATCTTCGCCGCGACGAGCGAACTGGCGCGAACCCCGGAGCAGGAGGATGGAGAACGACACCGACTTAAGGCGGTGCACAACTACTACGGAGAGTTTATGGAGAAATTGGGATTAACGCCTAGGAAATTGGACTAACCTAACCTGACTAGAGGTCACTAGTGCTTTGAAAGTAATCAAGAGTGTGCCATTTTTGTGTTTCTTTTGATCTCCATTTTTCGAAGGTATTCTACCAGTAATTTAATTAATATATCTGTGTGTATATTTTTTTTTGTGTTCGTAATATTTAAAGATTAACGTTAAAGAAGTTAAAGATACAATTAGAAGTTAAAGATACAAGATTAAACTTCCAGAATTTGAAATGATATTAAGATGTATTTTTCTCCTCAAAATGAGGCTATTTTTCAGTTAAATAACCTGTAAATGACAAGTGTAAAATGACAATTATTGGAATATCTATTCTTATATCGAAAGAGAAGGATGAAGAGGAACGTGGTGACGTGTGAAAAATGTGACCCGATTGTATCTTCGTGTTCATCGATTGTACCGTTCTATTGCTTCGATATATTGTAATAAATCGACGAAGAGATGATTGCCTATCCCCGAATCACGGTTCTTTGGACTTTGTTACCTTCGTGACGATAATTTACGAGATTAATTCATTACAATTATCAGCAGTGAAACATGGATATCGTGTGCTTATTATTTACAAGGCGTCCAATTAAGGATGTACAATTTCCAACGAACTGAAATTTCACTTTTACCCTACTTTCGTTGTCGTATAAGTGTTCCTTCTCTCGAATTCACGTAGTAATTTTTAGCTTGCAGATCGTGAAAGTTCCTCCTCCTTGAATAACAAAGGCGGAAACGCGGCCATCGTGCTTCTCGAAACAATGGATGTTCCTGGAATATTTTGTAACACTCGAAACGATGATTTGATTCTGAAAGGATTAATAATCCTTAATTTCGAAACGTGCTCGTAAACCAACCGGAATGTAAGAAGCTTTCGCTTCTTAGAAAAATGAGAACGTTTCTCTTTCCGGCGGACGGATGAGAGTACAAGTGAATAAGATCGCAGAAATATCACATAATTTTTTTCAAACTTTATAATTAGTATTTTTAACATAATTGTATATATATATCATAAACTTATCAATTTCATTAAAAATAGGAAAATGATACTTGTGAGGAAAGGGTGTATCCGGTCGAGCAAGTGCCGCTTAAATTATGGAAGACGAAGCAAAAGAAGAAAAAGAAGAAGGATGCCAGAAGACAGTGAAAAAAGAAGTAGTGGAAACATTGTGAGAGGAGATAATCGCGTGTGCGAATCGGAAAAAGGAACACAAGGTTGTAAAGCTGGAAAGAAGAAGGAAGAATAACAGAAGAGAAGAGAAACGAGAAGAAGAAGAAGAAAAAGGAGGAGGAAAGAAAGTCGCTCGGCCCGACGCGAGACTAAACTGTTCGCGGCCCATGATATCTCGAAGCTCTTCGAGCAAAGGACAATCGTATAATTAGATGTCCTGGCGAAGCCTACACAATATCCAGAGGGAAGATACATTGGCGGCAGGTTAGGCGTATTCCAAGGGATGCGTTCCATGCGGAGAGTAGATAGAAGCGATCTCGAGAGGCTATATCGTCCGGCAATCGGTGTGTTCAGGAGAGTAATCGATGCTGGAATGCGGGTAGGAATGCTCGAACTGGTCGACGAACGGGATCACCCGGATGCTGGCGTTTGTATTTAACCGAACACTTAAAAATGCCGCTTTTTGGCTTGGCCACGCGACCACCTCCGGTTCCGTTTAAACTGTAATCGTTCTTTCTATTTCGATTGTGTTTAATTCTTTAACAGATATAATTAAAATAAGAAATAATTTTTAGAAAATAATTATTCCTTTTTAAAAGCTCTGATTTTAGGCGTAGAAATTTATATTATACATTGTAGTTTTTTGTTACGAAGATAAATTTTAATACGAGGTTGGTATAGTTATAATTGTCCTTAACAGTTTGCTAGAATCTCTCTGTGCGTCGTGTATAAACTAGAATGTATCGGTATACTGGATAGAGAATCTTGTTCGATAGAGGATGAAAGGTCGACCGAGTGGCCGCGTGTACACGGCTCTGCGGAGAAATTGAATATTCACGTTGCGTGCGGAGGGCGCAGCCTTAGAGAGTAGCGAGTCGTCTGAAAATATCGTAGTTCGCGACCATTTAGATCGTGTATTCCCTCTAATTTTTATGCCCGTCGATAAAGATCTTCTACACGATTTCCTCCTGGAAAAAATAGCATAAAAAGAAACTAGACATCATTATAAATCAGATATTCTTAAATCAGAAACAATACAGTTTGGATTAACAGAAGAATCGATCAAAATTCTTCGAATGAAGAATAACGAGCTTGAATTTATCCTATAGCGTGTATCGAAAGTATTAAAAACTCACTTTGAGAACGCGAGCAATACGAATTTCTAATCTTATCATTCTATCTTTGTCAATAATGATATAGAATAATATCTAGCGAAAAATGAAGAATTGAGAATTGAAACGTTTACAACGTTCCGTGTTACTCGCTTCACAGGTTCCAAAGGTGATCCTCGAGTAGTGAGGATGATTTCTAACGCATATTCGCGAGAAGACCTCGAGCATATAACGAATAAATACTGTAATTACCGGCGTACAAATATATTTATATACAGTGGATAGCACGTGTGTCAACGATACGGGCGATTATCACGGTTGTATTAATTCCGATAAAAAATTGCGGAAGCCAGCAGCTGCGGTGGCGCTCTCTATCGAGAACAGAACTGGTCAGATACGGATCTATCGAACGCGCCTATGCCGCTATGCGGAGCGCACGCAGCGAAGCAGACCCGTAATTTATTTGCTGGCGGCCGCCTACCTTCCAACTTCAATATAATCATTATAATTATTGTCTCCCCTTCAAATCGAGGTTCGATAATCATCGCCTGTGTATTTGTTACACGGCTCGCATTAACGGGCAGCGTACAAAGCGGGGGCACCCCGTTTCTTCGAACCACGAATCCGTCCTTCTGTTTCACCGTTTCCATTGTTCTATGCCCGGTTCGTGTTGCTTCTGCGTGGCGGCGGGACACGAAACTCTACCGTGGAGGGTAAGCATGGCGGTCTGGTGTGATTGTTCCTCTTTTTTCTTTTCAACCTTTTTCTTCTTTCCACTTTTTCTCGCGGAAAGAATTGTTAGAACGTAAGAACGAGATTTGGAGGATTCGTAGGTGGATGGAAAATAATGAATCACGCGAAGTTCGTTTTGTAAACTTGGAATATGAACACGCGGCTGTATAAACGAACGTTCTTCTGTCTGCTCTTCCAAACGTTTTTCTTCGAAAGGAATTTATTAGAAATAAGAAACGACGACAGATTTAGATTCCCATAGTCTAGCCATTTTAAAACATTCAATTTTCTTTATTGTTCCTTTTAAGATAAAAGTTTTCAGCATTTTTCTTATCGAAAGAAATTTCTTTTCTTATTTTTTGAATATCGAAAAAATCGCCTTTTTTAAAAAATGTTTACAAGGAAGTCACCAAAATGATATGATAAAAAAATCATGAAGGAAAAAAAAAAGCAACTCCACGTTCGTCCATTTATCGGCCACTTTTCGTCGATGTTCGCGATAACCTGCGGCATCGCATTCGACCTCCGGTATCGCGTTCTCGTTCGTCGGCGTAGCCGGCAATCGCGACATTATAAATTGCGACGATCCATTCACCGTGTTAATTTGTCCGCTTTTCAATTAGCGGGAGAGCGAGTTCGGCGATGGCGGCGAATAAATTGAACGATGCTGCTCACGAGAGAGCCTCTCTGTTCGTGACTTTCTAAATTCACCATATGTGTCTTTCTACGTGTGTACGAATATGGGTTCGTATGTATGGGAGTGTTAGCCCCCATACTAGCGGGCGGTGTTGCGCCGTTGCCATCGCGCTATCCTGGCTGTTTTCACCGACAGGTGGAAGAAACTCCTCGTTTCCTATTTCTTGGATTGCTTCCAAAATTCATTCTGGCGGCGTATCGATGCCTAGAAAACGTTCGATCGCGCCGCGGTATAGGATGCGGTATAGAAATATTTCTCGCGTTATTAGTTAAGCTCTTCTGAATTACGATATTTAGCTATCGGTTATATCGAATTTTTCCTTCCTTCTATGTTCAAATATTGGACTCTTAGTTTCTTTTCTTGCTTTTGCTTGCTTTTATTTTCTCGTTAAAAATAAAAATTAAGATTACACTATTGATTTAGAATTTACGAACTATACATAGTTAGGTTAGAATTTTGTAACTTTGAAAATTTCTTTCGTAAAGTTTTAGGGATGTAAATAAAATTACTATTGATCTGTAGCTTTAAATTTTATTGTATCTAATCTTGTAAATGGGTCTTTGAATTAGATTGGGAAAAAGAATCATCGTTTCCATTTGATCGATCGTAAAAACGTTCGACCGACAAAGATTCACGGAACATTACGTGCGTTCCCCTGTTTACGTGTTTAACTGTCACGCTACCTGTTGTAAATACTTTAAACCTCTATCTCATGTGCTTTTCGACCGTATATCTCCGGCAGACGAACAATCGTAAAAATTTCAAGACGTTTGACGCGAATCGTGTGCACATCGAGATACGAAGGAAATGAAACGCGCATCCGTCTTGCGCAGCTCACGACGCACGCGAGAGGTATTACTACGCGAGTCGTTGAACAATACGATATATGTATCTAATCAACCGTATCGAATTGAAATCATTTTGAAGAATTGTGTATAATGGATCGAGCGGCAAGCTTTCGTGCCAGGATTTGATGAATTCGCGGTATTGACACACGCGTGACAGAATAATTTCCATGGAAAAACTTAATATTCTGTCATTCAAAAAGCAACGGCGCGGACGAAGTCAGCTAGGAAAGGGAAAGGCAAGTTGGTGCCGGGCCACCTGCAGGCAACTTGGGAGCGTCACGACGCCGCCGTCGCGGCGAGTTACGGCCACAAATCACGCAATTCGTAATTGCCGCTACCAACTACACGATTTCATGTAAGGGGGAGGGACACACCGGGTTGGTTGCACACGTGTGGATGGAAATCCATAAACATCGATTGCCTCTGCGTTCACGTGGAACGTCGAAGCCTCGAACACTGGCGAAACGCTAAATATTTCCGTATCGTGATCCGTGGTTACTATGAAATCGTGGCAAAGTTCTTTGAATTCGCGCCCAGAGTCGATTGACGTTGCCTCAGAGATATGTTCCAATATTTAACACGTATAAGAATAAGGATATAATTATTTCTGTGGATCATCGTTAAACCTAACCTAACTTAACAGTACGTACGCATTTATTTTATACATTTACTATACGTCTCTCTTACATTTTATTATAATCTCGAACGCAGAATTGAATTAACCAATAAACAATCATATTTCTTTTTATAATTTTTTTATATTGTAATTTTCAATCTTCAAACTAATTTAATTTTTATATAAACAAAATTTTACAACGATACATAATTTCACATACAATTTTACCTAATTTCGTTCGATCCAAAGATAAAATATCCTTGAAAAATCGTGTCGTGGAAATTTAATCTTCGTTCAAAAATATGAAATATTCTGTTTCTCGCGAAAGCACACGAGGCAAGCCGATTAGGTTTCTAGTTCAACAGCATCGCGCCGTTTGTTACACGTGACCCCGGATGGCGTGGGGTGTGAGAGTGCAACATTGTAACCAACACACTGCAATTTCCGCGGCGATATATTATGCTCGCGTTCCGAGACATTACTTTGGCCTCCGTCGATGTCGGGTAACAGGCTGATCGCGGTCGAGTTTGATTTCTCACCGATCCTCTTGTTGCCTTTTGTGCAACGAAGAAATCGACGTTGATAATAAGCGTGCGTGCGTACCCGCGTTTGCATTACGATTGATTATCCCATCTAATACCCACCGTGATCGATTACCTGTCTCAATAATGACACAGGCGTGCTTCATTTGCATTTCAAAGGATGTAGTTTTCTCGCAAAACTGAAATTGAGATATCTGTAATTGCTGTGAAAGAACCTATTATTTCAAATTCGTGATTAATCATATATGATTCGAGTTATGGTATATATTTAAGTATATATTTATTTTTCGATTCAATCATAAAATTTTCCCTTTTTACCCTTTAATTTAACTATTTGCTTATGAGAATAAAATATTGCGATTGAATTATAATTTCTCAACTTGATTTTCAATTTTAATCACAAAGTTTTCGTATTTTATCTTGCAATTCACTTATGTAAAGGTAAAAATCGGAATTGAATCGATGCTATTGATTTGAAAAGAATTAATTCTATCTAAAAAATCGATTATTTTTCGAAAAGAAATTATATATTTAGTGTAATAATATATTCACATAAATTATTGCTATAATTATTTTATAATTCTAATCTAATCTAATTTAGAAGATTCTATATGAATTTCTTTAGACATTTTTTCAATAAATTTAGTCTACTGAAAATCGAATGTGGAAACATTAAAAAATGCTAATAATAGATTATTCGATACCGCTATAATTAAATACAAATTATATACTTATAAATCAGCCTTTTATTTTTAATTTGAAATAATCGTAGAAATGTTAAAAAATGATATATAAACTTGATACCGGTATACTTAATGCATTTTAAATAATAGTCACATGAACGTCATACAAATAATTAAATAAGTAATTAAAGAAATTATAATATCGCTATTTCTATTATCATCAAATCCTTAAAAAACTTTTTAAATGTTATAAAAAGATATCTATGTAAATACAATAATATATCTACGTAAATACAATTATAGCATCGTTTCGGAACATATTTTCACGATGGCGTCAATCCGATTCGTCCGCCCTGCGACCAATCGCGAAAGAAATGTCGCGCGGAAAATTTGAATGTTATCTGGCCTAAGAATCGACGCGTCCAACTCCACGTCATCGCGTAGTATATCACGCGCCGCGTCGGAACGTGTTACCATTGTAACACGCTCGTTCCTGGGGCAATACATTATCCAGCATTCGCGTCCGCGGTATATTAGTCGGTATTCCTTTTAACACGACCGCCGTAGCGTCGCTCTCGTTCCAGGCTAAAAGCTTTCTCTGTTCGTAATTACGGATATACGCGAAATCGAAAAACGTTTGAATTCGAGCCGAAGAACGATAATAACCACGAGGGCAGAAAGATTTCTCGAAAACTACTTCTTTTCGAAATGATAGGGGACGAGATTCTCAAGATCTGTGGGATTTGCTTTGTAATCGAAATCGAGCGGATTCTGATTTTGATTTTACTGGATTGATATGATTCTTCTGAACAAATAAAAAGATATATTGAAGTATTCTAAGTTGTTTATAATAGTATATTCTTTTTTATTGAATTGAAATTATAAATCATGATTATGATGTGAAAAGATGAAAGATTAAAAGTGGTCAAATCATTGTTCTCTTATCATCTTTTTTTTTTTTTTTTTTTCAAAATAAATTAGACGTTCAATACTACTTTCGTAATTATTCATTTTTGTATATTTGTCCAAATCTTTATCTAAAAAGAGACCGAATTTGTGATATTATATACATTGTCCCTATAGTTTTATCGATATGTATATTATGAAATGTTCTTTCATTTCTAACCTTATACGATTTCGAAGGTCATTGGTTACACATGATTGCACCTCGACGATTGCATTCATTCCATCTGAAAAATAAAATGTCACTCTCCTTCCTTAAGATACCGATATACATATATTAACGAGGGTAAAACTTCCTTGCTTCCTTCCGCAGGAAAAATAAATATTAATTTATAATAATGCGGATGCGGTAATTGCACGCAATCAAAAGTATTCTTACATATAATTACAATGTTTATTAAGTTTATTAAGCAGATGCGGGCAAATTACATATTTTAATTATCTTTTTAAATAATATTAACAAGTTTCCATAATTCATTCAACCATCTTTCCGCAAACAAAATTCCGCACTTATTCTCATTCTTATTCTCTCCTTGACCATGTATGTATATAGATTTTTTTTTCGCATTACCGGCTCGTGTGACAATCGATAGGGGTACCAGTATAATTTTGCATAATCGACTCGGCTGCATTTTTTCCCGAGATTCTCTCAAAAATAAGTGGGCGCGTTCCTTGGGAGCATAGGTGTGCCGCCCGTGTGTTATATCCGCCGGCCGGTGTGGGTGCGTCTGTGTGTGTTTCCCTCGCGCTCCTTCCTCCTTCACCACCGCTGCCTTCCATCGTATCAACATCGCACTTCATAATCCTGCCAGTGTTTCTGCGCGTCTCGATCCGTTACCTCAACCGCGATCGACTCGTTCTCTATGCCTCGAATCCTATCTTGCCCAGTGATCGTGTTAATTTTTATCTCTTTTCCTCGATTCACTCTCGTGTCATTGACGCGCCAATGACACACCGTTGACGTTTCAATCGGTGGTATCCTGATGGATGGAAGCGAAAACGGATCCTCGAATCGCGTCCTCGAACCGCGCAATCAAGATCGACCTGTGCTTCGATTGCTAACAACGTGACTAACAACGTTAGACAATGTAAAAGGTATTTTATTGTCTACCGAGATATATCTACCTTTATGTAACGTTCGATTTCGAATTATTATTTTTTTCTTTTTAATATTCATCGAGTATGCATGCAAAACGTTTATTTAAAATTAACGTGAAATGGAAAAGATCCAAATCGTGATTGCAAATAGTGAATATCGGATTTCGAGATTTATTGGGAAGAATATTGGTGCCGGTTTCTTATATTTCGAATTGTTAATCGTTATTAGATTTAATTTCAACGATATCAAACAATTTTCCGTTAAAATTGTTCGGTGAAAAAAGATTTCGGTTAAATTTGAACTTTCTTCGTTGGGAAAGTAGAAAATTTGCTACAATCCGCAAAAAGCAAGGCAAAAAGTTGGTTACAATTTGTTCTGTCGCTGGGGGCGAACCCCTCCCGAGACAGAGTAAAAGGAATTACATCCAAAGACGTTCCGACTGAGGGGGCCCGCCACTTTTGAGCCTCGCCGAACGTCCGGAATACTTATCTCGAAATAGATCGCGAGAATTTCGACGAGACAACTGGCCCTCTAAAGGGAGCCAGTTTGGAATGCTTGGTGAGCAAAGATTTTTCCTAGTTAAAATACATGGGCGACAGTTTCTTCACGCGGTGCCGATATATCAGACAATACGCGTTACTGTCGTGCCAAAGTGAAACACCATTTCTATCCGTCAGGCATCGAGCCAGCAGTTGTTGCACGACGATTGAACCGTGGCTTCGTGTTTCTTGACCCTCATTTTTTGATATCGCTTTGAACCGTATTCTACCAGCGTTATTGTGACCGAGGTCGTAAATCTGCCCGATGTTTTAAATTGCTTCAATTTGACAGTGGTCCTTTCATTTTTTTTTTTTTTCTCGTTGATTCCAATCCATGGTGCCCGTTTTAACGTTCGCAGTGAATACGGGTATTTGTCTGGACTTTGGCGATTTCCGGGAAGTTATGAATGTGTGCTTGAAACAATCGATAAGAATAGATTCGAGAAGTCAAACTTGGAAGCTCATTTCGAGATACTATTTCTCTATATATTGAACCACTATTGTAAGTATTTCGAAGGATTATTTAAAAATTTATATAAAACGATTGTGTTATAAGAATATTTTCTAAAGAAAGTAATGCTTTATATTAATATAGAAATATGCCAGGCGATAAGCTCGCTCGAAATTAATTGGTCGCTCAGCCATCAAACGTTTATGGTTACCCCCACCACTCGACTCGCTTCCATCATTGTACAAGGTATCTCTTATTTTCCCCCTCCTCGGTTTCTTCTCGAGTATTATAAAGTATATAAGAAAATTGCGATATTTAGTGTAAAAGACTGGCTCCCAGCGGAGCAATTAATTTCCAATTCCATTGTATTAACACAGCCAGCCCATCAAAGCCCACTTGACAAGGGCCTTTAATCTCGATTAAAAATTCGTCTGTAATTGCAAACCTTCTCTATGAGAAATAGCAGCAGTCAGGCCAATCCGGTAGAGGAGAAGGAGGGTAAAAGCATAGGGTGGGTGGGAGGCTAGACGCAATTTGCCCTGCGGGATCCGTGGGTGGTTGCTCGATTCTTGGTTGTGTTGTGCGGGATTGGTCAGACGTCTGACAGTTGACGGATGACGAGCCGGCCTTTCAGTTCTCTCCCCTTTTACGCCCTCGACGCGAGGCTTTAGTCCCAGGTTCGGTTTCCTGCCATTATAGGGCCGTGAGGCAAGGCTGAACGGGCGTAACGGGATTATTAACTGAAATAGGCGTATAAGTCATGCGTCTTCGTCTACCCTACCTCCATTCCTCTATTCTTTACGTGTATTCCTTTTTTTCATCCACTTTCAACGTCGTCTTAGCACCATGTTCCCAGCAGTGTATAGAAACCTCTTGGAAATTAGAGAAATTCCCCCTCGTAAGCCGCGAGAATTCTCGGCGATGGTTATCGGATAAGAAGCGGTACGCAGTCGAGATGCAAATCTCGTGGAAACATTAAAAATAATCTCTATTTCTTTGCTTTCGGTTTATTCGCTCGTTTACGATGAATTCCCCGTTTCGATCGTTATTGATTTTATTACGCGTACGATCTATGATTTTTAAATTCATGAGACGAAGTTAGTGAGCTAATTTTGAGGTTATGAAGAAAAAATTTTCTATATTGTAATACAAATAATTCTTAACTTATCAATCAATCTATACATTTAATCTTTCTTATCAATTTAATTTTAAAAGATTTTCTCTTAGAATATTCATGCAATACGATACGGAATTACGGTATATTCGATCCCGGGTTACATTGGGAAGTCATTTTTCAATAACCATAGCGAGAAAGATCGTTCAACGAGACGGTGTTCGATAAGCGGATTGTCGGATTGCGATTTTTCGATGTTGAATGCGCGATAAAACCGGGTGCGCTGGTTTGCACGATGATGCGAATCTAGAAGCGACGCGCGAAATGTTCAGCAACAGAATCCACGCTTCGTGGTCTCGCGTTCAAAGGAACGACGCGATGTAAGAGGTATACACTGGTGTCACGTTTTATCTGGCCGGCGATCGGGACTATGCGCAGCACCGATTGCGCGAAGTGCTGCGTGGCGCTCTCGCGCATGCCTCAACAAGCGTATAAGCTAACCTCTCGTGTAACCGACAAACCGGTTGTACTTCTTGTTGCGATTTCCTGCCGATCTTGCTCATGGAAAAATCAACGATAAGCAGTTTTCCGCCACGATTAAAATTTGGTTTCTTTGATTTTTTTCTTTGAGCCGAGCTATCCAAGTACGTGTGTTTCGATAGAAGTTGTGTGTAATACATGTATCACGAGTTGGAAGTTAAACGGGGAACTCGTGCGAGAAATTATAGTCGTTTCTCGATGATTCTTAGCGCGAGATTTCAGATAACGACGATTCGCCGACTCGTAACGAATACGAACCTCGATGGTCTTTTTTATTGTGTGGAAAAAAATGAGGAATTGGAAGGTGTCGGACAGAATCGTCCCTCTATCGTTTTTCTTTTTAACAAAGTACAAATAACTCTGCGGTAGGTAATAAATCGTTCCTTCTGTTCGTCCCTCGCGCGTCATTTATGGTTGTACGACGAGCGATAAACGTCACACACCATAATGGTACCATACTACGATGTAACAGGAACAACGTAAATGAGAAGTAAATTAATTCAGGAGCAGGGCGATTGGCGTGTTTTGCACGAGGGATGGTCTAACGTGTTTTAAACCACTAATTAAGATTATTCCACAAGTTTATCGCGTTCTTCCGTAAGCGGTGTGTTGACTTCTCATTGTGTAGTTTTGGTGGAAGTTCGTGATGCGTGAGAAAACGGACACGAACTGGCATCTCGGTTTCTGCCACGATTAAATCTCGTTTCTCTATGTTCTTCTTCGTTATGTTCATCTATGTTATGTTCATCGTTGTGCGTGTAAAAACGGTTATATGGGCTAATTGGTCATCGTCGATCCTCTTTCTCCTTTTTCCTGCTTCTCGTGCCTCTCCTGTGATTTCTGCCGTTTTTCTCTCTTTCTACGTTCGCTTCTATATTCGTGCGATTCGTTTTTGTCGTCACGTCACAATTTCCTCCTGCTCCGACGCCTGTGAGTTACTGCATCCATGAGGAGTATTACTACCTGTCGAACTTGACTCGGATACTCTACCTTGGCCTATCATTTATCATCTCATTTTATAGTCGACTGATCGTGCTTCTCGCTGAATTGCCTATAGCATTTATTCCGGATTAACCTTACCAATACTCTCAATCATGCGTATCCATGCACTTAAACATATTTCAAAGTTGATTTGTTTTCTTGTTCGAAAAAAAAATCTCAATTTTTCCTTGTCTTCCTAACTTTAAAAAAAAATAATAAGAAAAACGCAAAAGAGGAAATATCGTATAGGTGGCAATTTAATAGGGAACAAATTAGAAAATATCACCTTGCACATGGAGATACGATCAAAAATTGGTCAGTGATTTAATTCGTCGTTTGAATGCCGGGACAAGTTATTCAACGCGCGATCGATCGTCTAATCGTTATTCAATCAATGCCCGACATTTTGTGCAGCGTAGGAAAGGTTAGAGGCTCCTTGACGCGAAACCGTGCGTGCCTTCACGCGTACTATATTCCGAAACCGTTCTTTAATAATATATTTTAACACTTCGCTGGTTCGCCAAAGGTGTAGACCACCCAAATGTATACCGGTAGAACGATTTAGCTTCGCTATGGTGTGGCCCTGATTGGTATTGCAGTGGAACGACGTAACGAAACGTGCAAACAAACAGTGCGTTAACCGAGTTGATTGATAAGCAGCGCCACGCGCCATTCGACGGACAAATACGATCGTTGAAAAGGCGACAGGACCGCCCGCGGACTATGTACGTTAACCTATCTGTACGAACATTCTCCTAACAAGGATACTCCGGGGAGTTCTTGAAAAACAGTGTTGTATATTACAGTGTGGAAAAACGTGGTAGTGAAAATGTTAATAATCAGGAAACAGCGGTTACCGGTGGGGAGAAAAGTGTGCGTGTGTATAATCAGTAAGCAGCGCCATACTCCTGCCATATTCCTTTTCGAACAAATCGGAAAAGGCGGCAAGACCGCCCGTTGTTTCATGGCGTATTATACGCGACATTGTGTACGCAACGAATAAGAACGATTTGCGCTTTTCCCGTCTTTTCAAGTTTTCTATTCGCGTCAAGATGTTTTACGTATTGATGGTATGGCATTTGGGATTGTTGATTTATCGTTCATCGCCCGAAGAATTTCACGAGTGCGTTTGAATGTTTTTTTGTGAAAGTAAAAAGAATTGTAATACAAATTACGTTATTGTGATAGTTGTAAAGTCAGAAACGATATATAGTAGAGATAATAGCGAAAGAGAAAGAAACGAGAAAGTTTGAAACGAGAAGATTTCGAAATCGATATGAAGGCATTTGTGAAACTCCATACATCGTGAATTCTTTTCCGGATCGTTCGGCGAGTGTAACTTTAATTAGCATCTCGTACTAAACGTATGCACAATTTGTCCGATATTCGATTTAAATAACGAATATCGTTGCCCGTAGAAATCCTCGGTTGCGGACGGTTATTTGCATATATGAATATTGAGGCATCGATATCGGATTAAGTGACAACTATCCGAGATAATTTCTTGAAAAAATATCCGATAGTGTATGTGTATATAGTCCGGGCATCTGTTCGATTTCCGATGCGATCCAAAAAGGAACCGGTTATCGAGAACGATCGTATTACGTTAACCATTTTTCCCTGTAATCGTGATTTCGTCGTTGCCACGTCCATTATGCAAATTGAATCGATGCTATTCTCGACTCTTTTATCTGGTCACTTATCGGTGGAAACGATCGTCCAATGATTTTTGTTGGCACACGTGCCACCGAACCTTCCCGAAGTTTTCCGGAGAAGTTCCCGCCAACACGAAGTTTGGCCACCTATCGAATTCGACAGGAACCACGAGGAAACGGATGTTCCGGAAAAGCTCGAGAGATGGCGTGCCGCGTGTGATTCGAGGTCGACACTACGAGACACACCAGCTGTTTCCGTGCTGCCACCTTCAGTGGCCCGCGCAAAATGAAGGCGGTACTGACCTGCGCGTGTCCCGCACCATCATAACACAAGCTGAACGCCATGCTGTTGCAAGATTTATGGGCCATATCATGGCGCGGCATCTAAACGATTATTTGCTGTTAAACGTAAACGGCTTATAAAAACGAGCCTGCATAATAGAGTAAATATAGGCTCGATGTTCGGCCAGGATAAATTTATAGATCCACTTAAGACGATCTTATATCGACGCACTGACCAGTAACCCCTTAACCCTGACAACAACTGTTCGGAACATTGTATGGCCTTTTCAGAAACTATTATTTAAGGTATTTTATTTTCTCTTTCTTTTTCTGTGATCAAAATTAAATCAATGTTTTTTTTTTCTTCTTCTTTAACTCAAATTAAGTGAAATTTATTTTTTTTCGTTTCATTCGAAGATTTATATTCATCGAATATAATCGAACAAATTGACAAATTTATCTGTTTCTTCTCCGTTGCTTTTTTTTTTTCTTTTAATCTTTTTATTGACTCATGTAAAATTAATATTTAGAAAGGGAGAAGAACAAATCGGACAGAGCCAACTCGATCAGATGTATTTGCATTCGTCGATCGTCTTGCTCGTACATCAGGCGCGTGTTTAGAAAGGCAATCGAGTGCCTCCTATGAAGAACGATAATTTATTAAACGGATACGTCATCGCCCTGTTGCGATACTTGTGCGTTTCCCTCATTGAGAATCAGAAGAGTGAATCGCGGGCATTTGAATAACAAACGGTATGCAAATTCGATAGCCCCGCAGCCGTTTAAACCCCCCGTGCGAATTTTCTATGCCACAAAATCCGAAAATATACTCGTGTCCATTCCCGAACACGCGTCTTCGATCATTCTACCAATCTAATCAATTTATTATTCGAGTCGTTAAAAACATTTCGCGGGAATAAATCGATATTCTTTTCTCGAATTTATATTCCTTTCTTCTTAAACACTCTGAGACTGGAAGCTATTGATATTCTGGATATAATTGTCAAACAACTGTCAATTTTTTTTTCCATTCCTATTTTAATCCCTCTCTCTTGAGTGTCTCTAGAATTTCAAAACGTATCATCTTCTTGCCTATAAATTTTAGATTTTATTTACGGATCATCGAAATAAAATTAGCCTCGGACAAGTTTTATTTAGAATAACAAATAACAATCTAAAATAATAATAATTAAATATTTTTCATATATTAATTAAATTTTATTAACTCGTTCCATTATATGATCGTTTTCTAATTTTTATTTTAATTATATAATATATAATTGATAAATCATTTATTTAATATAATCTTTCATACGTCACATTTCAACAATATGTGTAAAATATTCAATCAATGAAGAGCTTAATATTTTTTTCCCACGTTTTACATACGCAAATGCAAAAACTTAGTTCTAGAATTCTTCGAAATTATCGGTAAGTCCGACGGTGGTCGCATAAGCGGCTATATCGAATAAATTACCATATAAATAGGGGTACGATGTTACGATATCGTACTTCCTTGTAGAACCAACGTCCTCTCCTTCGTTCGTTAATTCGGCCGACTGCTCAGAAATATACCATCGGCAGGGAAACCTCTTAACGTTTCTATTCTTACATCTCGCGGCATTCTCCAACGCGGGCCTTGATAGCCTTCTTCCTACGAAGAAGATTTTAATTAAGCCCGCCCTTCCAATGTTTCGTCTGATTGGTCGAGCTAATCCCGGTTCCGTAGAAAATTTAACGTTTCCCCTCACGAAGAAACAGACTCTCAAACCGGGTTGCGTGCTCGCCCGTTAACATTTTTTCGCGGCCTACTAAGAAAATTATAATGATTTATCGACCGATAAATAAAATCCACCCTTCCCACGGGGAAACCTAGCATTCATCTTGTCGCTGACGTCGCCGCGCTTCTCTCCTGGACAAGCCTGGTATTTTTAACGGGCGCGTGCCTCCGCTTCGATTCTTCCATTCTTTCATTTTTCTTTTTTTTTTTTTTTTTTTTTTACTTCCGATTTTGAGTAAAAATATTTCTATTCTTAATTTTCCCTGACATTTGTATTCAGTTGTTCGTGAATCGATCGAATAGGAACAAATGTAAACGTGTAATTTTGAATAAATCTATATAAATATTAATTGAATAAAAATTTTTCGTTCGATAAAAATTTCGTTTTCAAAAGTGAATCGCATAGAATCTATAGAGGTTAGAAATTAACTGTTTGGAAGTTAGGTTATGGAAGTTAATTTTCCTCTGTTCAAACTTTTCTCGAACGAGAAAAACAAACGATATAGATGTCTTCCCTTTTTGACAGACCTGTATTTTCCATGCTGAGGAAAAAAAAGAAGTTTGTTCAGCTTTGATGAGTTTCTTTCCCGAACGACGGCCGGTCGACATTTTTGTCTATCGTCATGGAGGAGCAGTTGGGAACTGTCGGTGGGTGGGAAAGTTTCTGACCAGAGGTGGTGGGGATAAAAGGAAGGTGGCACGTCAGGGGATGACATCTAAATCTCCCTTTTCGTTTCACGCTGACTGCCCGCCCTTTCCCTGGCTTCTCCCTTTTCTTCTCTTGTTCTGCCTTCTCCAAGGGGTGGGCTCTTTCGGTACACTCCGTCGCAAAATCTTTCCTCTGTCATTGGATATTGGATTCTTTAATCCTACACGTGAATTTTTTTTTTTTTTTTTTTTTATAAACTATTTTATATATTAATTTACTATATAATTTACTATATATAATTTATTAATATATAATTTACTATATATAATTTACTATATAATTTACTAGATTTTATATACTATTTTATAAACTATGATCAAATATTTTTTAACTATGAATTATGTACATCGTGTGTGTATATTTGTTATAAAATTTTTGATGATGATACTTGTCAACTATTTTATATACTAATTTATATACTAATATACTAATTTACTATTTATTTATTAATATATTAATTTACTATTTATTTACTAATATACTAATTTACTATATACTAAATTTTATATACTATTTTATAAACTATAATCAAATATTTTTTAACTGTGAATTATATACATCGTGTATATATTTGTTATAAAGTTTTTGATGATGATACTTGTCAACTATTTTATATATTAATTTACTATATACTAAATTTTATATACTATTTTATAAACTATGATCAAATATTTTTTAACTGTGAATTATGTACATTGTGTATATACTTATAAAGTTTTTTCATATTTGATGATGATACTTGTCAATTATATTCGTTATCTGTCCATATTTTATAAAAAAGATCTTACTTACCGTTAATTTATATTTACATCCCCGTTCAAAATTAAAAGAACAATTTATTATTTGACGTTAAAAAGAAATTCGAGAAATTAAGTGATATGAAGAAAAAATTTAATTATTTAATTTAATTATCGATACTTTAAAGTATTAAACTAATTACGTAATTTCGTTTCTACCTTTTCCCCCTCCCAATTTACCCTAATTTACCATTCACAAAAATCCAAGGGAAACAGCTTGATCGTATCTCTCAAACGAGGAATCGAACAAGAGCGCAAAATTTCTCTTCATCCAGCCCGAGAACAATTCTCACGACGACGGAAAATGAAATTGTTCCGCCTGTTCCGTAATCTGGAGCGGATCTTATTCGAAAACGAGGAGGGTATACATTTACGGTGAGCGGGGAGGGAGGTAGAGAAAGCGGGAAGAAGTTCATTGTCGAAGGTTTTCCGCCGGGACCCGGGTCTCCTGCGTCGTTACGGTTTCACGCAAGCGGGCGCGCGGCCCGTCGGCGCTTTTATATTTTTATGGCGGGTGAAAGTTGGCGAGGAAGGGGGGGGGGGCGGGCGGGTCCGTCGCGACCGTGAAGGCATCCACGTCCCTAAGTTTCTCGCTGGAAAAACACAATAAGTGAGGTGAGCTCGACTCGACTCGACTCGACTCGGTTCGGCCGAGTTTCACTTTTGCCCGAAAACTTTTGGGGCAAAAATCTCGGGGAAAGAGAAAAGCGAAGGATCCATGGGTGGTTGGATCAGTTCCTCTTTGGATCTTTCTGCTCTTTGGATCGTTCCTCCACCGTGATATTTCTGTTTCGCTTGTCTTAATCTGTGCGAGGAAAGAAAAAGAAATAGTTTTGAAAGATATTGATATGTGGAAATGATAACTTGTGATGGAGGTTTCGTGGTATCGTGTATATCGGTTCAAGTAGGTTAATGGTTAGTCAAAGTGTTGTTAAGCATAAGAGAAAATTGTCCTTGTTTTAGTTTCTCTTTTAATTTTGAAGTTCTTCCAATAAAAAACCTATAATCCCTTTTATCGTCTGGCTGCAAATGAGCTGTACCATTCTATCCTTATCAATTGACGTGGAAGAAAAAGAGAAAGTGAGAGGAAGAAGAAGAAGAAGAAAATACCTTCTTGATTAATTCATTTCTCCTATCAAAACGTTGATAAAGTCATTATTGATAAAATATTAAAATAAATATCGATAAAATATTATTATATATATATTAATTTATATATATATATTAATATTATTATTTATATATATATATATATATATTAATAATAAGATTGTCCAAATGATAGATAGATCGACAATGGACGATTTCAAGAAGGAAGGGGAAAAGGAGAATGAAAGATAAGGGGGGAGGGGGAGGGGGTAGGTTATCGAAACACGTCGAGGCCGCGAGTTTCCACGTAAAACGCGCCGCCCATTCTACGAAATCGTGCACGTGTGCAACGCCGGATTCAGCTGCCTCGTTCGGTTCACGAATGAATTATCGCCCCGTTCGGGGTTGGGCTCTTTCATTTCCAGTCCACGCGGTAGCTCCGTCCTTTCCTCCCTGTCCGCACCCCCTCACCCGCCGCCCGGCCCTCTCCTTCCGCTCGTATCGGCCGAGCCTGCCGTCAGCAACGCTTCCCCCTCCTCCTCCGCCGATTCCAACCTCGCCTCACCGCCAACGCTCCTGCACCACCGCTCCTCTCGCACTCTCTCCATCCCCCTTTTCTTTTTCCATTTCCAGCGGAAAGATACCGTGCCGTGTATCCCCCCTCCCCTCTATTTCCAACGTTTTCCTTTTTTCCTTTTTTTATAGACTCGGGCGTTTTTCGTTAAACGTCCAACTTCTTTCAGCTTGGGATTTTTATTTATTAACGCTTTCATGACGATCGGATAATTTCCGAGCGAATTTAATCAATGCGTTTTTTTTTTTTTTTTTTTGTAAGCGAAAGAACGAATAATTTTGAAAGACGAGGAAGCTCGAAGTATGGATGCGTCGATAATCGGGTCGTAGCCACGACGTGGCGCTACCAGTGTCGTCGTAGTGCGCGGTGGATAAAAATTTGGGTCAATTATTTTGTTACGAAATTATATATATATATATATATATATATATATATATGGGCGAAAAGCTCGAGTTTGAATTTGAAAAATTTTAGTTTGAAATTGGGTACGAGTTGCAGTATATAGAATACTTGACGAATTTGTTTACCGAATGATCGTTCGCGATTTTGAGAAATGGCGTCTAGAAGTTTCGTTCGGAACGATCTCTCGGCAGAAAGCGGGCAGAAAGAGAGAGAGAGAGAGAGCGATTGGGAACCTCTTTCGGGAGGACAGCCGTCACAACAGCTGCTCTCCGCTCTTCAGAGCCGCGTGTTTCCAAACTCTTCGAACAGGTTTCCTCTCGTTTTTTTTTTTATTACGAGATCGATATTAATCGTATCTTCGAATATTTTAGAATAATAATTGTTAATCAAATCCAGGAGATTTATTATACGCCCAATTGTATCTATTCATCGTGATAACGTTGAAGAAAGATTTCGGATAATTTTAAAAAAAATTCACAATGGTTCATTCATTCGATCGCAATTCACATTTTATTTTGTTCAAAGTATATTATATTAAATATAAGTTATATTTTACAGAAAAATATAATTCGAATAATAAAGATGATAAAAGAAATTAAAGAAAGAAATAAATAAATATGCAAATATATAATTTAATAATAATTATAATAATAAAAATAATATCAACAAGCATCCAATAAAGCGACAAAATGTTATTAAAAAAAAAATTTTTTTAAAATTGTAGACACGATTTAATCACATATATCGCCATTGACGGTGGAAAATAAATGGCAAAAGAAGTCTCGTAGTAATGGGCGGTGTGTTTCTGGACGCAATTTAGTGGTTGTTTCCCTTCTCTGTAACCCCGGAGGGTCAGAGAAACGAGGAGAAGAATCAAAGGGAGAACGCAATCAATCGAATGTTTTCCTTCAGAACGATCGATCGCAAATGCGAGACGGAGATAGAAACACGAGACGAGGGTAAATTGAAATTCCGTGACACGGAAGGAACTTTGATTGGAAAAGGGACGGAGGACCCTGACCAGAACGCCGAGTAACAGAAACGATCTGGACGAAATTCCATTATGTTACTCTTTGGAAAAATTGTTGAAAAGTGAAGGAATATTGACAAATTTGATACGAACATTAAAATTTTTACATTTATTTTGAAGATTCTGTTATAATATATTTTTTATCGTTCCGCTATAAATATAAAAATGTATAAAATTATATTAAATTAACAGATGTAATTGTAAAAGTATAATTGCATTACATTAATACTTAAATTCGTTTCATTTCCATTTCTCGATTAATTAATTTATAGATACGATGTGAAAATATAAAGTGATTAATTATTACAATCTAATCTTCTGTTTATTTACTCAACTAAAATACTATTCTCCAATTCATAATTGCCAATGTAATGTAACATGCTATATTAATAATAACAACATAACAATATTATTAAATATATATCAAACAAGAATAATAATTATACATGTATCCATCATTGTTAATGTTCTTTCCATTTTAAAATATTTATTTTACTTATTTCATCGAAATAATCCTATTTAAATATCACAGGATCGTTTCAAGCAAAAGGAGAGAAAGAGAGAGAGAGAGAAAAAAAAAAGAAAAATAAATTCAACAAATTGTCTAGGAAAGTAACAAGGGTGACACCCTTTCAGAGAAGGGGTGGTTGGAAGTTTAATCGCGGATAGAAGAGGAAGAGTAATGGCGGGAAGAAGCGGGGATGGCGTCGAATTGAATGTTTTCGTTTTGAGGCGCGCTGTGCTGCACGACTCGATCGAAGCGGAAGAGTCCCTCGAACAGGGTAAATTGGAATTCCGCGACGCGAAGAGTGGCTCGGTTAGCTCGTGGGCCAAACGGGCTGGGGAGGGGGGAGGGGGGAGTATGGACGAGGTGGGTTGGGGACGAGGCCAGGAAACCGAGGAAAACGCGGTGGGGAGGGGGGTATGGCGGAGGAGAGTGAGCACGGCACCCGAGGAAGGAATATTTACTGCCATCTTCTCTACCACTTACCCACAGATTCCCTGCCCGAACTTGTAAACACCTCTTAACTATATAGAGATAGTATCTCTCGGTTTCCCTCCTCGTGTAACCTAAGCAGTTACGCGTTGTTATAGTCGAAGGATTATTAATTAGATCGCCGCGCGATTATAAAAGGATTTATCTGCGTTTCTTCTTTTACTTGTTTCTTCTATCGTATGTACTCACTTGCAGTGAGCAACGAAAGTATTTGAAGATTAGAAGAATTAACTTGTGATGTGTAATTTTGGATCTCTTTTTACATAAAATTTTTTTAATACATATTCGTTTCGTTTATATCCTTGATATATTAATTTTTCTTCTATGTGTTTATCGAATGAAATATTTCGCATCGAAATCCATATTTTCAATTGCTTTTTTCATTGTTTTATATTTACATTTTTTACGATTATTATTCAATTATTATCACATATAAATTCTTTACAATTCAAATACTTTTTTAATTACTATATTATTTACTATACTATATTTTTTTTTTGCAATTTGTAAAAATGAAAGTAAGGATGGTCTCTGTCTCTCTTATCTTATCCATGTATTCAAAATTCACATTCAATTTATCATAATTTGCCTACGTATAAATTTCCTGCCACACGATTCGAATACTTTCTTTGCTCGTGTTATTTTCTTTTTTTCTTTTGCAATTCGCAATCTCAAATATGGAAGCAAGGGTGGTCCCTGTCACTCGATTTCTGCTCCCTCCCTCGTGTCCCGATGCCGAGAGGTTTAATTGATTCGAACCACCGCGACTATCGGATTATTAATTGCGCTGTTAATCGGGGACGACGGTAATTAAGCTGTCGACGATTCAGTTTTATGATGCCACGCGGCCTGTGCGCTATGCGTCTACCACCTTTGTCGGTGTCTCTTCGTCCGACGGAACTTCCTTTCCTAATCATTGTCGAACACGTGAAACATTTCCTCTTTTATCGCAAAATTTATACCTTTCCTCGAAAGTTTCTTCGATTCTCCTTATAAAAATCTTGATCTTTCGAACAAAGAATATTCTTGAACTATTCATAATCGAATTTCACTTGTAGGAAATTTGTATGTTCGTTAAGGAATGAAAAAAAATTACACATTTAAAAAATTTATTTTATTTGTAATTATGTGGTTTTCGAATTTTCGATTCGAATTAAAAATTGTTACATCTTATTTGAAAATATTTACTTCAGTGATAATTTCACAAGTGATTTTAATTTTAAAAAAAATTTACAGAATGCATATGATATAAAAAAGATACAAAATATTCAAAATATAACCAAATCTCTATTTAAGATCTATTTTTTATAGTCTCAATTTTATTTTGCAAAAACACAATATAACGATGATTTTCGATTCTTATTTTATTACTATAATACAAAATTATTTCTATGAATAGTTTTGTTTTTTTATACATTTTTTTTTTTTTTTTGTATTTTATTATTCTATACGATAAAATAAAGCATCACCGTGGAAACGAAAGTAAAATTTCAGACAGACCGGAAGCGAGAGGAACGCGTGGAAGATCCGGCGGGAGCGTTGCCGCGATAATTGTTCAAATTCAATGAAATTGCCACGCGTTTCCGACCGGCATGTATTCCGATCGATCCGTCGCTCGTAGCCTCGTTCCATGTCTGTCGACGACAGTGCCGATCGGTTCACCTGAACAAACTGGCTGGATATTTGTCAATGACTGAACCAATATTTGCCGCTAAACACGAAGAAGTTTCGCGTTAAGACAACCTTGCGATTCCAATACTCGTGTGAAACGATTATTTTATCGAGACGATTTTTCGTAAAAATTTATATTTTTTTTTAGAAAAATTTATCCATTCTTATTGAGTCGTTTTTAAAAAGTGTTTTGATTTTGAGTGCTTGATGCACGTTTTTTTAGTTTTTTGTTTTAAATAAATTTTCGGAAAGAATCGAGAAAATGGATGATTTCGTTTGATCGAACGAGAGACGATCGGCAGAGATGTCAACACGGAAATCCTCGGCTTCTATTTTATTCACGACGAAAGAGAGTCAAAGCGAAGAACGTTGTTCGACTACGTGTGCTGAAAGCGGAAACGCGGAAGGGACTCGAAGATCCGCGAAGACGATCGCACAGATGCTCGACATAGAGCATTACGTGCATACGTAAGCTGTTTTATTTTATTCTTCGCTCCGCTGAGAAATATCGGGGGATGGATTACAATCAAATATCATCTACATCGAATTTTACTATGTGTCACATTATACGAAATTAATACTGAAATAACGATTATAGATTAAAATATATATTAAAAAGTTTTATATTACACATACTTACTTACGTATAAAGGAAGATTACATTCTTCAACTAATATTCATCTAATCTCTTTTCAACTGTTACGTTTTAAATATCCATCCAACAACATCGACCATTCAATCTCGTATTCTCCTTCCCCTAAAACTCGCAAAAGAAAAACGAGCAGAAAACCAATCCTCTTAAAAAAAACGAGTCCGAGAGAAACACACACATATACACACACACATACGTATTTCGTCTCTCCGTCTCAATCCGAGCAATTTCCATTCGGTAAAACGTTCGGTTTTCCTCCGAAGCGACAAGAAAAATGTACATAAAAAAAAGAAAAAAATCCTCGTGAGTGCTCACGGGTTGTAGCCTCCGAAAGGCAAGAAATCGAAGCCCTGTGAAACACTATGTGAGAGAGAAAGAAGGCAATGCGCGCCCCCTCGCAGCTCGTGCAGAGACGCCGGAGACGCGGAGATGTAGAACGAGAGAGACAAATAGAAGGAGATGGTGAAACCCACTAAATCAATACTCTGCCATCGCTCCAACTCTGGCTCATCCCCTCGCCGCCCCTTAGCCGCCACCCTGCCCCTCTCCTCTCTCTCTCTCTCTCTCTTTCTCTCCGTCTCTCTCCCTTACTCGCGCGTTCCGCTCCTCCTTCAGCGTCGTTCCGTTCGTGGCATGCCACCCTTCGTTCCACCCCCGTCACGCTCTCCGGCCCAAACTTCTCTCCGGCTACTCCCGCAGAGAGTTCGCCTCTGTCGGGGTTGAATTTCTCCCCCCTAACCCTCTCTCCCCCTCGAACGTCTAACTACGGCTCGCGAGACGTCCACGATCAGCCACGGGGAAACAAGCCTCTCTCCACCGGCTGTCTTTCGCGATATTCCGCAGCGTTTCACGGTGGGCTCGGTCTTCCGGCTTCCACAAACCGACAGACCGTGTCCAGCCTCTATGGTGTAGGTTCGATTCCAGGATGTGACCGGTGTCGGTTCTCTGTACACGGGATATATTCTATTCTCGGGGTATGGCTGGGATACGTGTTCGTATTCTGGATTGCAGGCCTTGGTATATGTATGTAGAGAAAGAAGGAGGGAACGCGCGAATCCGATTGGTTATTTTCGATATTCGTATTTGTCCGTTGCAAGCTCGTAGTTTGAAACCGACGAGCGTTTAGCCATTAGGGACGTGAAATTCGAGACTTTATTCTCCCGATAACGATGAACGTAGACGAGGACAGGTAATGAAAGAGAAAGAAGGATTGAGAGGCCGAGCGTTTAAAATCGTTTTTCTTCCAGTAGTGGGGATGACTCTCGAGCCATATACATTACAAATAGACACACATATTATATCGAAAGTGTCATATCTACTTACAAACAAGATTATATAGTATATTGTCAAGTATGATTAAGGAGAGGGATATATTCCCTTCACATTTTTTCACAGTGCTTATTCGTTTGTTGTTTTAAAAGGCGAGGTATTGTTTAGCTCGAACAAAGAGAAATGAATCTTGGACACCATTTTTAGCTACCTAAAATTACAATCGTCCCGCCTTGAGAGGTACGTATGTCTCGAGTCAAGGGAAGCGTTGAGGAGTCTAAAAAGGTGGAAATAAATCATTCACTCGTTCGAAAAAGGAAATCAACGTTGGACAATCGTTGTAAAGTCGTCGAAAAAGCGAGGTTTCGGTCTCCTCGAAAGGCTAGGAGTGGTCCGCGCGGGTATCACGCGGTTCATCAGCGAACTGGGTCACGTAGTGGTGGCACACGCTCACGCAACTGTCGACCATTTGCGGACCACTACCGAACTTACGATCGTGAGATACGACCACCGAAGAAGTAGAAGGAAGAGGTCACTGATTGCCGGAGGGGTCCGTGTCGGTGCGTGTCTGCGAGTCCTCGTCGTCGATCTGGCTAAGCTCGTTGCCCTGTTCACCTTCTTTCTCTCTTTCTCCCTTTCTCCTTTCATCCATCTGCCTCTCTATCACCGTACAATCGTCGGATAACTCGACGAATGAACAGTCAGCTGCTGTTTTGACGGTCACCGGGCTACCGACGCCATTTGCGCCGGCGGTAATCTCTCTCCGCTGTCGTTGTCGAGCTGGTACAAGTTTATTTATCGAGTTACTCGTCGAGTAGTTTATTTCATATTCATCGTAGAAGGGCTGTAAGTTGCTCGTTCCAATGGATGATCCGATACTGTCTTATTTTTATATTTCTTCCGATGGAAGAAAAGATAGAATTTAAATAAATTGGGTAGCGAGCAAAATATGCAAGATAAAATTTAATATTTATTACTATAATTCTTTTTATCTTGTTCTATTAATTAATTGGTATTTACAATTATACCATAGATACGTACCATAGATATATTCTTCAGCTACCCACACAAGAACCTATAATCCCAAGAAATCAACATTCCTCGGGCATCGAGCCGAAACATTTAGTAAGACGACATCCCTCAGAGGACGAGTGCTTGGAGAGCAGCGATTAAAAGTCTGGATTAGCGGTTGAAAAAGAGAAGGGAATCGCGGCAGTCTGGCAGTTTCTTAAAGGGAGCATCGTCGTCCTCCCAGCGAGTCCAATTACACGGGCAGCGGCTTCTGCTTTGTTTCACGGCCGTTGCCCGTTGTCTGATGCCTCTACTCGTCTCCTCTCTTTCTCTCTCGTTCCTTGGTCCCTCGTTGCGGATCGCGGTCGTGAACACCGTATAGGAACTTCCGTTTGGAAGGCGGTACGAGCGATTCAGCGACGCCACCTAGCAACTTATTAGCGTCCCGTTAATTTCTCGCGATCCACGCCACGATTACGCACCGTCGAAAATTTAGCGCTTTCGGCCCACCCTTTAAATCTTCGCGCGCTCATCTCAGGCCGACTAGGCCGGAAATAGCGTGGCCGCTGTCGCGTTAGCACCGGCTAAATACGTTTCTTCTCACGTACGGGCTTATTTATTAGCCGTATTAACTTGCGACCGTTGAAACATTTTGAACTGGCTAATTAAAAGTGATCGTTCCCTAATTTGCTTCAGTCAATCACCTGACCGAATGAGCTTTACTTTTTTTTTAGGAAGAGGAAAAAAGGTCTTAAATTTGACGAAAGTGGTCCATTTTTGAAATATAAGTAATAATTTTAATTTTAAGAAACGAGATATATCGAATACAATTTTCAACATATTTTTAAATTTTAAAAATTAATATAATTCATATTATTCAAATAAAATTGTGCTCATTAAGAGAGAATATAGAAGAAGTTAATTCGATTGCATAAGGGTTTATCTCGCTATTGAATAATGTATCATCAAATTATTATGAATTCTACTAACATAGAAAAAGCACAAGATATCAGTTTCATGGCTTTATTCTCACGACGAAAAAACCTAACCTAATCTCGAGCCTGTCAGATCGCTAGAAAGGTATTTACATTTTTCAATTAGTCTTACCAACAAGTATACCTACGCTTTACATTTTCAGAGTCGGTGTTGGAGAGTCGCGGTTACGTATTTCACGATCAATTAACGGAAGACTGTGTTCAAAGGAAAGAGATAAGATTAATTTTTTTACTGTTAAAGCAAGTAATTAACAGTCGCAATACGTGATGTAATCACGTATATGCGATAATAACCGTTGAAATTTCGTCGAACCGCGCTATGGCCAGCGCACATATCGATTAATATTTATAACGTGACGCATTCTTTAATACCGTGTACCGCGTACACGTTATCTCGTGATATCTTTGTGCTAATTAATTTAACTGGCCGCGTATTACTTGCCGCTAATTAATCAAAATTTTTCTTCTAACTGTTGCAGGTAAGAGCGCTTTGATGTTTCTCCTACGCATGCGCGTCGTTCACGCCGGTGCCGGTAAGTGTTGATTCTCTGTTGAGCGATATATTTGAGAGTGATACACGATGTGTAGTTGGTACATCTTGTTTGTCGTAATTAGAAATGCCTTGGCACGTGGGAATTTTGACATCTATCGTTGTGCCAACAATGTTTGCGAAGGAAACGATCGTATTTTACGACATAATTTTACACTATGTGTATATTTTGATCGCCTGGCATATGCAACTGATGTGTTTTATTGGTTAGGTTATTAAGAATCTTATTAGAAGGAATTTCATCTGCTTCCAATCCAATCCTATTAAGAAATATTATTAAGTAATACATCGTGATAAATATAAGTGTATTATTAAGTGCTTTACAATTTAAAATTTCGTGGCATTTAGCTGGAAAATAGTGTCTACTGATCTAACCTAAATTTTTTGTCGTGATTCGGATTAAAGAATCTCGTACGTCCACAACGTTCGTTTTGCGATAATATTTATTTTGAATATGAAAAAATGTAGAAATGTGTGTGTTCCACAACTGTATCCACGCGTTTTTATGTACGATACGACAATAGTTGTTCGATAACTTCACGATGGTCGATGGAAAGATTGACGGCCATATCCGTCGACGAGTTGGTACATGGTATGGACGAATACGGATTTTCTGCGATTTTCCGCACAACCTTCGTCGCTCGTAGGCCGTGCACGTCCCGCCGAGGTTCGAGAGACTCGCATTCAATTCGATTCGCGTACACCTCTCTTCGTGGCACGTGGTGCATCGCACGAGCCGATCACTCGTCACTTACCGACGCGCCGACTTTCAACTTCGAATCGTTCGAATCGTTCCATTCGTATTTCGTCGGCTATCTTCGTGCTCGTTCGTTTCGCAATGTTACGAAAATGGATTCTAAGGATAATTTTACGAAGCTTCGAGCGGTTGGAAGATTTTGAAGGAAGGTTTTGATTTAAAAAATATAAAAAAGATAGAATAGTTTTATAGTTTTTTGTTTATAGTTTTCATTTATATTAAAAATATGTTTGAAGTAAAAATAAAATAGTGATTCTAAAGCACCGTGGGAAAAATGGGAAAAATTATTCAAATCGATAATGATTCTAAGCAAAAATGCAAAAGTAAAAAAATTATTAATAGCAATTGGTTTTAACTTAAAGTTCGTGTTTTCTATTTTTACGATATGAATTGTATGGCAGGAGATAATGTCTATAGTGGATAAAGCGAATGAAAGATGGAATTGATACTGGCGAAATATCGGTCGCGAATCGAAATAAATTAATCGATTAACCTTCGCGTTTCAACCGCGAGCTCCCTCGAACGTATTCGATCGGCCCCGTTTTGCATACGAAAACGTATCACAGGAAAACATACGTCAACCACGTAAAAAAAAAAAAAAAAAAAAAAAAAAAAAATCAAAATTCCTGAAATCTTGGCATATTCAACAACAAATATATTACGTGAGAGTTTCAAACTCTGTACATTTATATCCAAAAATTAAAGCACAACTCCCTCTAAAAAAAATTCTCTCGTCCAAAATCCATCGAATTAATAAGAAAATAAAAAAGAGAAGCTTCTCAATCTAAAAAACGGTAACGAAATTAATCCCAAACTTTCGCCCATCCTCGCGATAGACGACATCCATCCATTTTTTCAACGTGCTTCATCGAGTCCACCAATTTATTTTCATCGAAAATACGGGTCGTTCGTCCAATACGGGCGATCAAATGTTATCGAGCCGCGTGTACACGCCGCCTCCCTTTGTTGACGCGGAAAGAAACACCGTGACAGTGACTCTCTCTCCTTCCCCCTTCTCCTTCCCCTCCCCCAAGCCAACACCCTCGAGCCATCCTCGAAGAGGAGAAGAGCAGATAGAACGTCTCCAATAAACCCAAAATAACGTATAGAAGACCAAAAACGAGAGAAAGTGCGGACGAGCGACAAGGAGGAGAGGAGAGAAGAGAACTAAAGCATGGAAAGAGAGCGAGAGAGCGTGACGAAGACAAAGAAAAGGTTACGCGAGGAAAGGGGGGGGGGGAGGGATATACGCAACCACCGTCGTCGTGTTGGATCACGGGGGCGTAGAGGAGCTGACACACGATAGACGGAGAGAGCGGGACAGCGAGCCGCGGGTGTCGAGGGGCCCCGGCGTGAGCGCGACAGAGCGAGGGAGAAAGAGATAGAGCGAGACGAGGAAGCGTGGGTTAACGCATGTGCACAGGGCGCCTCGCGTCGCGGCGCCGGTCGGAGGCTGCGAAACCAGAATTCGCGGACCAGAGTGGTCGCATCTCTCGGTACAGTTATACCACGCGCAGCGCAAGGTCCCCAAGGCCCGCGGTTTTCCATGAAAATCGAGGAACGCGCGACGCCGGCCGACTCAGTCGTAGAATCGCGCGTAGATCGTGACGATGCCGCCGCGACTATCGTCCCTACGGTGACGAACCGTGATCGTCGCGAGACAAGCAACCGCAGTGTGCACGTGCAACTCGAGGATGACCAGGAGGATACTACTACGCTTTCCACGTTCGACCGTTCGACGCTAGTTCGACGCTGTCCACTACGCTCCACGATCCGATCCGCGGAGAGAACCGAGTCCAGTTAACAGAGACGAGATCGTCGTTGTTTGGATAGGGCCAGGCGGACAACCGAACAGTGTAATTACTTGGCCAAAGGATCGACCGATTTTCGCACCCGAAACGGATTCTTCTCGTCCTCGAGCTTATCGCTTGGCGTCTCTTTGGATTTACGTTTGTGTTAAGAGATCGATTGGATAAGAGAAAATTCGATCGATGTCTCTTCGTATCCAGTTAACGGAGACAATATACTTTTCCTTGCTATCTCTTTAAGGGGACTCTAGAGTTAAGAAAGAAGATCATTCTCTGTGCGTGATCGATTTGGTGGCGCACAATACGAAAGGAGATCGACTTACGAAACTTGTATCGGATCGAAGAAATTAATCGATGACAATCGAATTGAACCTCAAGTATCCATGAACCGCTAAGGCAATCGCTCGCTTATTTTTTATTGTTCTTCATCGGCAGACGGCTGTGCGGCTTCGAGCTGTGTGTTTATATCCCGGTGTTTTGATGCGAAAGGTCGTCCTTGCGTGCCGTCGAGCGTGGTCAAAACAATATTAAGGAGGTACACTGCGAGCATACGTATCCGTTGTTTCGCGGATATTGTGGAACGGTGACGGTGGCGAACAGGCTCGTGCGGTGAGGATCAGGGTGATGGTGATTGGACTCGCATGCTCGTCCCGCCTCGTAGAGCAGAGTAAGTTTCCAAGGAGGACACATGTTTGGTGGACGGTGTCGGGTCGTTTCTGTTGGTGGCCGTTGCTGGCTGACTCGGTGACTGTTTACACACGGTCTGCCGGGACCAGGGGCGAGAGGAGCAGCAGCAGCAGCAGTAGCAGCAAGGCCGAAGGGCTGGTCGACGAGGAGGTGGCGGTGCGTGGAGGGAAGAAGCAGCCACGACGGAGGCCAGCGCCGGGGCACGGACGACAAGAAGGCCCCCGGTGCAGGGAAGAGGCAAGGGAGAAGGCGAGAGCGGGGCCAGCGTAGCAGCAACGGCCCTGAAACTACAGGGGAACCTAGCTACCCCCTTGCACAGGGGGGAGACAAGGAGGAGACCTCGCCGACGGAGGCGACGGAAAAAGAAGCGACGGAGGTGAGCGCCTCTGATTATTTTCTTTTACAATTTGTTGTCGTGCTCGAATATCCTTGAAACGTTCTTCTTCTTTTTTATGGCGTTTCGATGGTTTCCTTATTTTTTTATTCAAAGATCCTTCGAACTCGTGTGTTTCAAGTTTTCGTGAATATTCATTTCTTCTTTCTTTTTTTCGTCGTTAATACGAGGATGGATAGTCTCTTTGTTTATTTATTTTTTTAATCGATTGATCATTGAATCAAGGTTGAGATACGAAAGATTCAATTTGCATCGTAGTGCGATAATTTATTGTTCGTGTATCGCAATCCTTCTCGTCATTATTTGTAGTTTGTGATTTTTAATATTAAAGTTTAAAGTGGATTCTGGGCCATCTACAATATTCGATGTTCTTAAGTGATCGTCCATTTAAGTACAACAACGTCCACTTAACTAAAATTATTTATCGGTATAAAATTTACTGGAATCGAAATAGTAAATTTAAATTTGGAAACAAGGATTGGAAGAAGGATTCATAAATTCTGAATATCAAGAACACGATTAAAAAAAGAAATTAAGAAATATAGAGATTTTCTATTGAACATATACAACTCCACATCCCTCAAAAACGACAAATTTCACGATTCTTTCTCGAACGTTATATAAACCTCGAATAATGAAGTCGTCGCCTCGAGGTGGATCTCATAGATTTCACGTGATTCGCGAAAGTAAGAACTCCGTGGTGTCACGTGCACCACGTTAAAAACACCGGTTGGAGGACCGGTTCTCGCTCGAGATATCGATCGACGACGACGGTAATAAAACGCGGTGCGCGAAATCGTCGCAATAATCGATTCTTTTCCTGTTTTTTCTTTTTTACGAATTATCCACGGAAGAAACCGGTGCGTGTGGTCTCGAGGAAGGGGAGAGGGGAAAAAATGCGAAGTGAAATTCCACGATTGTCCGTCGCTCGAGTCCTAAACGAGGTTTCGAAAAGGGTGAAACGAATTTTCGTATGGGCATTTGTTTGCTGCGGAGAAAACAAGCCGGAATTCGACGCTCGCGACAACAATGAGCGCGCCGCGTCTCGCTAAATATAATTCGCAGTTCTGATTCATCCGGGAAACTAATTAATTTGGTCCGGCCCGTCGCGCGGAATTTATGGTTTCAACCGTGTAATCCTGCCCGCGCGAATTCGACGCCTCTACGTCACGTTCTTACATTTTGACGATCTTTTTTCTCTTTCTCTCTCTCTCGCTCTCGTTCACTCGCTCGCTCTCTCGCTCGCTCGCTCTCTCTCTCGCTCGCTCTCGATAACGCGTCGAATTCGAGAGGAAATTTTTCGTTAATTACACGTTGGTGAAAAGTTGGATTGGATAGATATCTGTTTATTGTTGTTTGATGGTAATTTCATGAGATTGGTAATGGATTTATTAGGTTAGGTATAATGCATCGATTTTGAAGAAGAATTATTGTACATTATACCGATTGATTTTCAATTAATATTTAAATTGACATATTATATATTTATAATTATATTTCAGTCTGAAGGAATCAATATTAATTGCCAAAAGTATCTTTTTATATATCTTTCATCTCGTTTGTTTTTGGTTAGTTCTAGTATAAAAATTATTATTTTCTATCTCGTAAATTTTACGAATATCTAAAATTGAATGTCTGAATGTGGTGGACCGATCATTGCTTCAACTTGCCTTAATTAAAATTAAAATCGGTCAACGGGAGCATCGAGCATCAGACGACGTGAAATATAGGAGAAACTGAGCAATGCGTGTCACTCGAGTTAAAGGGAGAACACAGGGGGGTTGGCACGATCGCGTTTACGTACAACAGGTCATTCGTTGAATAATTTACCAACCGGGAGGGAAATATTCGTGAGCGGTTAGCGGCAGGCCTTGAACGTCGCCAAGAAGCGACACGAAATTCGCGTGTACGGAGGCGCAGCATTGGGGAAACACGGTTTTATGATAAAACGCGCGACGTGCGTGCAGATAACGTGACGTTTAAATTAACGCCGTACCCCAACGAGCGACACGCTTCGAATGTCGCATTACGATAGCTACGGTAACGGTTGATCAATGCTCCCGCCAAAATTCGTTACCGGAATCCCGCTTATTCATCAAAATTCCCGCCAGTATCGATGAAACGTTCGACCGTTTCGACGAAGTTATCTGATATTTTTTTTTTTTTTTTTTTTTATTCTTCTTTCCTATTTCCATTCGTGTTGCATTTTATTTTGTTTTCTTTTTTTTTTTATTTTGTTTCCTGCAGGCTACTTCCGGTGATACGTTCGCTCGTCGATGAAATCGAAAGCCGCGCCCTCTGTAAAAATAAACGAAGTTGGGTTAAGTGAATAAGAAGAATAAATTGCATTGGGTAGCAGAATATCGAAGTCGCTGAAAGATTAATTGTTATTGGCGTGGGTGTATTTGATTTGTGATACATGTCTAACTATTTCGATCTTTTAATACTCGTGTTTGATAGCCGAAAGTTTTGAAATCATTCAGATTTTTTTTATTTCATTTTTATTCGATTTTTTTAATTTTCTAATAATGAAATTCTAAATTTTAGAGAATCAATGAAAAATATATATTATTTTCCTTTGTAATTATTTAATAATTGTTTCGAAAGATTGACTGTCATTTATATAAATTATGATCTGTGAAATTTTTGTGTTTTTTGTGTTATCCGCGATAATTTTCACAAGAAACTTCGTTGGAAACTAGTTCCTGGCTCCTTTCTTATTTTCCGCCATTGAATGCATGAATTACACAACACGCTGATTTTCATTCCTCTTGTACAATTGGCGATTGCTTGGATGGCCAACTTCTTCCCACGTTCCATTTTTTGAATCTCCCTTCATGACAGGCGTCAAAGAACATTAATACAAATTCGTTTTTCCTAGTCATAGTTCGTAGCTATTTTATTCGAGAAAAAATATATCTTAGTTTCCTTGATATAATATCGACTTGATATGTCGGTGTCTATTATTCCAAACTAGTTGACAAATGAGATAGCTATTCAATTTTTCATTAATACTTTGGCATCGATGTTCTGACGAAAATTTACTATTCTATTAATATTGTCTAACGAAATCTCGATCGAGAATTGTAGGGAATGATTAATGAAAAACGAAGAGAGAATATATTTGAAAAAATTTAAATCCTTTTGTTATCAATATCTTAGATACGATTCTAGAACATAACCTAATAAATACTATCTATTTAATAACTCGCGTTAGGAAAGAAAAGTAGAGAACTAACCTCCAAAGAAACGATATACCATAAAAGTACGATACGCAGAGTGTTTCACGGTTTTTCCACTAGCACAGAGATCGATTTGATCTGAGAACGGTCCCCATGGTTTTCTCTCGAGCGGCGAACTTCTTCGAACGGGCAATTATCGGCATTTAATCAAAATGACCGACCATTAAGGTATCTAGGTAAGCGATCTAGGCGGCCGGACAAACGAGCCAGAGGAATGCTTCCCGGGAAGGTTGGTTCCACGGTCGGTGGCGGCGCGGTGGTCGACAGCCATGGGTCCCCTCGGCATCCGATTGGCACGTCGATGAAATTTGTTGACGCGCCGGAAGAAAAACGGGATTGTGACGCGTTGTCGAGGCGCGCTACGTTGGGTAGAAGCTACTGTAAGAACCGTGCCGACGAATTGCAAGCTAACACTGGAATCCGTGTTTTTATGCGGACCCCACGGCCCGATCTGGAATCCACATTGCGGAACAATTACAATTAAGAGCGGTTAGCGAATTACCGAATGGCTATGGCACGCGGCGAGCAGCACGCGGTGTCGATCGTGCGCATGCGCGTTTCAAAGAAACCATAGTAATTTCTATCTCGTCGTTAACCGTTGACGAACAGTTGGAGAAACGCGTATATACCAAACGAGTGTTACTTTCGGTTATTGAATTTCTTCGGTGATTGTTACAAGAGATCTTTTTGTCGTGTTAGTGGTATCTTGAATTGAAAAAAAATTTGACGCAATGTACTTTGAATAGAGGTGCTATGGAAAAATTGATTAAGAAAAGAATCTTGACTTTATTTTTTAGATAATCATCCAATCCAATATAATTACTTAAAATCTAACGATCATTAATTTCGTACATATTTATGATACAATGTGAAAATAAGAATCATCTCGTACATTTTGCGCAAGTATTCGTATCGTTTCAAGTCTTTCCATTCGTATTTCTCGCAATACATTACAATCTCGAAGGACCATCTGGTCGTTCCAACTCTCTTCGAGTTTCATGACGCTTGTTTTCGGGAAAAAAAGCGCCATGTTGGTTTTTTTTCGGGGAAATTCCGGGTCTGGGCGCGGCTCGCGCGGAATTCTTAGGCTGTGATGCTGGTTGGCTGAGGTTCCCCTCGTTCGCATTACGGCCCTTCCGTTCGTGACAGCGCGGTACCGGAGGGGTGGAGGAGGGTTGGCAAGACAGGAAATGAAGGGAGCGGACGGGCGGAGGGGTGATAGGAAAATTTGATGGAGGGTAGCTGCCTGGGTGGGGGGAAACGTCGTGTCGAGTGAAACGGACGTAGAGATGGAATGAGATAGACGGTTCGAGGGGAAATAGGAGGAACCGGAGGGCTATCAATGACGCGTTAGACCACGTCACGTCGTGCAACACATCTGCCGCCGTCATATATATTATCTTGACGATACGTCAATTCGACCACTGATCATTATACTGATTACCTTGGCACGCAAACTGTCCCGCATGTGCGCCAATTCTCATGACTCGGTTATTAATAAGCTGTGGCTTGGATTTCGGTGAAAGGATGCAAACGAGGAGTAGAAGTGTAAACAAGAGAATCTTCTTCGCAATTAATGCTTCATTTTGATTTAACGTATTATTTCATTTTCCAGAAGATAGTTTGTATCTTTGGGAATGAGAATAAGCTTGATACATGGGATCCATATATTTATATAAAAGAAATTAAAAGATATTAGAGATATTAGAGATATCTATTAAGAAATTATTTTTATTTATTTTTTTTGATGTATATAATTCATCATTCCTTTAAGAATAATTATATTAATCTCTATACCGATCTATGTTAGTTTATAAATATTCGATCAATCATTTAAAAAAACCTTGTAATGACACAAAAATAAAAATGATATTATCGTATTACAAAAATTAAAAATTTTTGAGGATTAGATTATCCAGAATTCAAGGGAAATAATGGAAAAAAGAGGAGACAAGAAATAGAAGGTGCTGAAGAGTAGGAGCTCGATGGTACGGGTGAACTCTGAGAGCGTGTAAGGCCCCGGAGCGGCCGATGCCATAAATTTTGATATTATACACGAGGCCTCGGCGGCTCAGGGCGAAAGAAGAGAAAAGAGGGGAGGACAGAGGGAGGGTTGGAGGAATAGCCCGCCGGTGACGCAACCAACAATGCTTTCATGAGGTTTTAACTTTCTTTTTTTCGCTCCCTAGGCCCACAATAGCCCGCCGCACGTTCTTGCGCAAACTTTCCCCGATTTCCCTTGGACGTGAAACCGTTCATCCGCTACAAAGGAGCGAAAGATATGCACCAAGGCAGAGAGGGGAGTAGCTTAGTTTGCAGATAGAGAGAGAAGAAAAATTTTTCACTCCTGGTATCTCGACCTTTTTTTTTGTCCTTCGTCTTTTCTGGCTCATTTCTAATGTAACATGACTGATTGTATTCAAGGTCGAGATGCGAAAACGTGACTCCCTGAGTGTGGAAAAACAGAAACGAATTTGTTCCTTGGAGACACAATGGGATTTCATTTGAGATTAAATTTGTCTTGAATACTTGACTTGGTCTCTCGAATTACTTTATTTCGAATTCATGGATTAATATTCAGTTAACATAACAAAAGCTGTTAAAATAATACATTTTTAATTTTTTTATAATTATAAAAAATACGCTGGTATTTTTGATTTTCGCAAATCTTTGTAATATTTTAATCTTATTCACGTATGGTAAATGTGAAAGAAATTCAAAATTAATTTCCAAATTTATAACAAGAAGTTCATAAATCCATCTTCTTCTGAAATCAATCCTCTTAATCGCAAACTCAATTTATATACTCAGCCCCAATTTATATACTACCATCCCTTAAGTTTTACCCTTTAACGATTCTCGCCTAAATTCTTTCAGCGAAAAAAATCGGTTTCCAACAAAGTTACTGAATAAATTCCACGGATTAACTTCCGCGGTGGTTCAACCCATACATTTTATTTCTGAAAATGGTGCAACGCGATTCAGGATCCTCTTGTTATTTCTCCAACTTCGCGATAAATCAACGAGTTGCAACGAGGAAAACGAAGGTCGATAGAAGAGGCCAAATGCCAGATGGAAAACTAACATGCTGTGCCACGCGTTCGATAATGATTTATCGTGAGGTTAGCCACGAAATTATATGGAACAATTTTTTCCTCGGCCTATTTCGGTGGTCGCGGTTTTTAACCACTTTTTAAACGAGCATAAATTCAGAGACGCGATCCCACAACGCTTGGGAGCGAACGAGAAGCGATAAATACGCGGCCTGTGAACAATGGGGCGAGAGGTTTACACGCTCGAAATGTGTCTTTAATAGGTTAACGGGACGCGGCGATAGATATTGACCGCGAGAGGGCGTTGGCGTGGCGTTTCCATTCCTCCTCTCAACGGAAAAAGGATGAGATTCTACGTGAACTATAATTTCTCGATTTCTATACTTCAAATGTACTTGCTAAATTTCTTTTTCTGTGCAAGTTTTTGACGCGTAGTTTTGATCGAATTTTATTAAAATTAATCGTCTGATTCCTGGAAATTTAATACGTTAGGTTAGGTTAAATTCACCGTTCAACTTCTTGAATCGATTATCCCATTTTCTTAATAATTCATTTTATTTTTGCACTTATTTATTAGGTTAGAATTTATTTATAAATGATTCTCAATAATATCTTAGATTTATTATCATTTATAAGTGACAGAATTTAGTGGATTAATTTTATTATTAATACTATTTAATATTGTTGCGCTAAATTTTATTAGAAAGTACAAATGATCAGGATATCTGGTGAATAGCTCATACACAATATAAATTATCAAACAATTATTTCACCTATTATAATCAAATACTAATTATTCAATTTCTGGAAAGTTGGATGTTAAAATTAGTTATTAAAAAATTTTCAAAAATATTAATTAATATAATTTCTGAATAATAATTCATGCATCATCCATTTCCATCGATTCAACCTCGTCAATTCGAGAACCATCACTCAAATTTTCAAAGCCAATCAGCCCCTTAACTCGGTTGATCTTTGATATTCCAAGGAACGCGGAACGTCGTTAATTCGTCGTAGAACCAATAGAGCCGTTACGCAACCGTTGAACCCGCCCCGTATTGTTTTCGAGCGCGTGCGCGCGTGCGCTAGCGTCTTAAATTCGAGTTATTTTTGTGCTAGCGCGCGGCCAAGATGGATGGCGCGTGGGCTTTCTGGCAACACTGTTGCCGTTCGCGATGGCAACTGCCAACCCAGCCGACGAGGGAGCATCGCGGGAAGACAAAGACGAAGAGAAGGAGGAACGGAGAGAAATATAGTTCGAGAGAGACGGAGTCGATCTTCTGTGTTGGAAGTTCTTCCCAGGGAAGAACGTCGCTAAGTTGGCGGACGGGAACGCCAACCGCCCCCGTAACGTCGACCGTTCTTCTGCCCTCGCGGCCTCTGTCCGTCTCGCCCTCTCCTTCTCGACACCACTCGCGGCACTGTGTGACGCCTTCAGGGCGCCGCGTCTCGTTATCCGCGTGATTTATGCCGCGCTAATTGCACCGCGGTGAACAATAACCGCGTTCTCCGCCGGTCGATTGTCAAGGCCGCCACTGTCTAATCCTTTCCTTCACGATTCTGGGCTTCCCTTTTATCGATGGGGGTCGACGAGTGCCCTGGACCTGAGAGCGATCGCCTTTTCTCCGAGGAATATCGTGGTAGGAGAGTTTTGACGAAGAGAACGACGTTAAATTATGACGAATGTTGGTAACTTAATTTGGATTTGAGGTTAAGTGCCAGTTTTGTCTTTGCAAGTGTTTGCACGTATGGTACTGCCCTCTTTAGTTAGCCCGTCCTTCAGTATCCCCGCCAATCGTTGACAATGGAACCTTGGAATGAGTGCCGAATGAGATAAATTGTCGAACTAAATTTGACACCCATCCATTATGTTATTCGCGCTCGATTTTGCACGAGTTGAATTCTTCAAAGTCATCTATTCGCGTAAGTGGACTCGTTTCTCTGACACTAATGCGAATATAACACTGTGTTTTGGGAAAATTTTGAAGATGTCAGTGGTATATAATATTATTGCTTTACACGATTTGAAAAATATATCTGGATATTCAAATATTAATAAAGAATCAGTAATTAAAATTAATATTTCATAAATTTGACAATTAAAATTTATTCAAGCACGAACACTACCATTCAAAATTTTCATAACCAAAAAGTATGAAAACTCATCCATAAAACAAAGGCAAAACGATACCACGTGGTTCTAGGCGCGATGCACAGGTAACCACCTGGTCGGATTCTCATGAATCTTCCGCCATTCCTTGTACACATCGTGTTTCGCCGCGCGGCGAAGCTTACACGTGTAGCACGGCTACGTTTCACGCGATGCTTCTGTGTGCACTCTGTGGCGGTCCCGGGTCGTCTGGTTGGTTATGCAAATCACGCTCTCTCGCGTACACATTTACGCGTACTTACATATCCACCACGTTCAACGATGCATCGTCGATGTTTCGGTGTCACAATGGGCTGCCGATTTATTATTGTAAAAGTCAAAAAGCGTGACTTAACGCCACGTTAACGTCTCCTCACGCTTTATGTCTCAATGTACCGTGATGGTGGTGGCGGGCGGTGGCAGCACCGTCGCGATCTTAATTCCGTCGCGAGGACGCAAATCACCACAGGCCTTTTTTTTTGTATCTCTTCTTTCTCTCTTTCCCTCTCTTTCTCTTTCACCGAAACGGTCGTAATTTATGACCAGCCGAGGGATGTTTGTTTCGTCTGTTCTCGCGTCCCCGTAAAATATTTCACCGCTCGTAACGAGCATATATTGCGTAATCGGTCCTCGTCGACTAACCGTCGGATTCGACGGGCAATGACGCTTCCCGTTTCGTTTCTTCACAATTTATTATTACGAGTCTCATGAGTCTTTAACGTTACAACTACCAAAATTGTCAAAATATATGTATAAATATATAAATAATGTTTTGCAGACTTTTTGTAACAAGTGGTAAAGTATACCACATTTCTAAAGGAAAATAAATTTTACGCGATATGCACCTGTTGTTAAAATGTTACTTTTGTTAAAATTAATATTGATTTTCATTAAGATAACGATATCATATTTTTTTTATTCATTATTATTGTATATATTTATTTTGTTATATTATTATTTATATATTTAGTTTCATTGTATCATTATTCAATTCTTCAATTCTACAACGAAATATATTAAAATTGGTTGCTATGATATTAACCGGATGCCAGCTTCAAAAAAGAATTTGCAGCTGTTGAAATTCGTTTTTAAAGGCGTGCTTGTTTTTTTCTCGAATGGTGAAGATGAGTGCGCAAAATGGATACCGGTGAAATCATCTTTGTAATCTTTGGTAATAACATCGAGAATGCCTCTGTTTTTCGAATGCACAAGACACTCTGTCATTAGATCATCCAGTCAATTTGATTCGATCGTTGATAGATACTTAGATGATTGTGCCTCGCCGAGGGAATCCGCATAATAAGTGGTCCTCGGGGAGTAGTAAAGAAACTACGAACCTTCTTACACCGATATTTACGACTATCATTGTCCGACAGCTAGGATTTTCACGGCCGTACTTCTTCTCTTGCTGCCTTTGAAAATTGTTTTCTCGTCTCTACCTATCTTTTATTCCTCGAATTTTGCATAATTATGAGAGTTTTCTTGAAATTACCTGCGAAGTTTGTGAGCTTCCAAACTTCTCTTTTCACATAACATTGAATTTCTATCGCATATTACTCTTGCTTTTGATTGATGATTCTGGTTTTATTTTTCAAGTTTCGAATTTTTTTATCCTATTCCTTACATTTCGAACCTATATAAATATCTAAAATTTAATACAACACGAAGACTTAAAATCTAAATTCTAAAGTTTTTCTAAGTTTCATTTTCAAAGTATTGCTTTACAAATTATCTTATATTAAAAAAATTCCACCTTAAAGAATGTTAGAAAAATTTCCTTGAAATAAATCGATCAGCATTCTCCGCATCCTTACAATCAAAGGAAAAAAACTCGTACGCATAATCATCAGTAGCATCAAGCATCATGGCGTACCGTAAAATCACTAATCGTCACCAGATGGCAGGCATCGTGGCGCGATTCGAGTCGGCGCAATTTTTCTCCTTCCGTGGCAATTTGGTTCTTCTGGACTTTGAGGGGGAACCCATATTTGCCCTTACGAAATATCAAAGCGTATCAAAACGATCGAAGCAATCAGAAGGAGTCTGGGCCTTGGGTCGCGTCCAGACCGTTTTTCGAGCACACAACATGTTGTGTATCGTCGGTCAGCAGGCAGGATATCATCTACCGATCCTCTCTCGTTCCTTTTCGTGCGACGTGCACGAGGGGGCGGCCATAGGGCAGCATATAATTATCAGGATCGTAATGGCGGCCATAAATCATAGGCGCTTCTCTGGGCCCCGACCAACCGCTCGTTTCTTTTTTCTTCCCTGGTCGCGGCTCTGCCCACGGCTACAGAGTGAATACGGATGAGAAATCGACGCGGCCGATTGGATAAAGTCATCACTCCGCCCGGGACAAGCGGATCGACTCCATTTTCCTTGGAAATGTGTTTTCGAGTTTAGAATTACTCGAGCCTTGGAAATTAGAGTTGTTAGAATATTATTATTGTCACGGGAAAAGAAAGAAAATGGCCAATTTATGAGGCAGAATTTATTTGAAATTTTGAAATACAAATTTCATATTTTAAATATTGCTATATGGATATATTTTACGTGTCTTATTTCACAAGTTTTAAACAAGTTTTAAATCGTCATAACACGTGTCTAAAAATTTAATTCAAAAATGGAGATTAATCCATGACTGGATTATGAATGGTCTATAAATTGAAATTTTTTTTAATCGTATAAAAAAATTTTTAAAGAATTTTTAAAGAATTTAAATAGAAATCTGTTTATAACATATACATATACTATTTCAAATATTTCACGTACGTTTCAATTTTCTTTCTCATCTACAAATTTTGAACGAGATTGTAGATTTCATAAACCGTTCCAAGTAGAGCAACTTTTTTCTAAGATAAATCCTTGAAGAAAATAGATCTTCTGGCGCCAAGAATTTGTTCAAACTCGAAAAACTCAACCATCGAATTTTCCCTTCTATGTATTAATAGCAAAACAGGAGGGTATTCATGCTTATCGTTCGACGCTTCCATTCCATTTCCTGTTCCATTTTCTTCTTCCTATCCATCCCCCTCCATCGAACCGTGACCAAAACCCACCCCATCGCCACGGACAGAGAATGTCAGTCGACAGTTGAGGAGGGTTGGGTTCGCGAGTCAGGATAGCCATCGCTGGTAACGCGTACATACACACGTACGTTTATGGTTGCGTGTGTGTGCGCGCGCGCGCGCACATGGACCCAAGGAACTCGTCTCGAGGGACGATTGAACGATCCGCCATTGGCGGAACAAACCGGAGGCTGACCTTTGGGGAGGCGAGAACCGAAGGGTCTTGATTATCAAAGAAACGAATCCCTTTGTCCTTGCGAAGGGACAACAGAACTCGACTTCGTTCGTTGTGAAATTTGATCCGCGTGTACGAAATCGATCGCGTGGACCTTGGTGTTTGTTTACGTTTCTTCCAGAATGTTATTCGACGAGGGAATATCATGGCCTACAGGAGGAAAATAATAGTCGGTGAAATAGAGCTTTGTATATTGATCGCGACAATTCTTCGTTTGTCGCTCTCTTATCTGTTCATCTGTGCCGTGTCTAATGGAGATTCGTGCGGATGTAATCAAGAATTTTCTCTTTCTCTTTCCACAAAAAAATTTTATTGCACTGTACTTGATCATAACAGATATTCTATCATTGTGGTAGCATTCTGGACACGAGCCTACGTTTTCCACGATAAAGAATGACTAACGTGTTCTGTAAAAAAAAAAAATAGAATATTTCATTAATTTCTATTTTTACTATATTATTTGAATCTCATTCATATTTAAATATTATATAATAATATGTAATATAAATATAATATAATATAATAATATTTATTATATTATATTAAATATAATATAATAAATTCAATAGTGTAATATAATAATACTTTTTACTCACTGTAACTATAAACAAGAAAGTATCGAAAGAATTTTCGTTTAGTCGTCCGTCATTTTATTTCTGTCCTTCATAAAAAGCGTGTATGCGCGAATCTTGTGGCGCGCCACAAATTTTCCGTTTCCGCCGAGTGATTTACAATTTTCGGATAATTACACGCATCGCCCTTTTCCTCGTCACCGTAGTGACATTATATCATGATTACACTGGCCAGCCTTTGGTCACGCATCGACACAGGCGAGGGTGGATACGGGCGAAGTCGGAATCGAAAAGGCGAAAATGGCGGTGGAGACGCCGACGAATTGTTTCCGAGGTATAAGCAAGAATTATGATCCATCTACGCTAGCTGTGGACGCTTTTCCGCTGTGCACGCTCCTCTACTTCCTCCCTTTCTCCTTCCCTTTTTTTTCCCCCTCTCATTTCGTTCCCCTGTTCGATAGAACGAACAGTGGTGACATTCGAAATTTGTTGGGAAGAGGAAAAGGTTAGGGTCGAAAGGGAGAATGATCTAAATAATGTTTTAAAAGTTCGTCGGGTGTATCTGCATTATGAGAATTTTTCAGAATGATGCGGATGGATTCGTATAATACGAACAGATATTAGAGTCGTGGGTTAAATTTATGGAAATTAAGTTAACTGAATAGTTTGATGGTTGGTGATAATGATAAATGAAATTGTATCTAACGTGATCTGGTACTTAATAGCGACGAGTCGGAAAGCAATAAATTCATTCGAACTAGAGTCTACTCTTTAAATAAGCCGTTCACACTGTTCGAAATAGTTATGATTAAATGCGATGCTCTTGAATTGAATGTTCGGGTTCATAATATAACTTCTTTTTGATAAATATATCACGTATATATTTTTAAAAACCATTTTTAAATTCTTCTTTTTAACGTTCGTTATAGTATTGGATCGTAAGATACTGGACTCGTATAAACTTCCATTTTTTCTGATCTTAGCCTAATATACAAGCGGGAACATACACAAATAAATATCCTTAAATGTAAAATAATCAAGCTTTCGTACATATCAACCAATAGAAATTTGCATTGTATCTCTCCTACGCGCGTTTTTCCCATTTTTCCTTCGACGCGTTGTTCCGGCGCACAGGGGTTGCAGCACAGCGTGGAGCGAAAAATGGGCGAGAGAAAGACAGCGATGTATAGTGGAGGGGATCGGCTGTAGACGAGGGAAAAGCGAGGCTGGAGTAATGGGGTGGGGGGTTCGTCACGGTAGGAGGGGTTGGTTTCGGGGGGGATTCGGGGTGGGGTGCGCTGACAGCTCGACGCTCTCGTCCGCTCCACGCTCGACAGGAGGATACGCTTCTCTGCACACATTCACCGTCACAGTCGTATACACACTCAGGTCTCTCCACACTATACACTCACACTTGAACGTGTATATGTGTTTGTGTAACACACATGTCCCTTTTTTTTCTTCAGTTCGCGTTCGGCTCGTCTTCGTCTCCTATACGAGCTCGTGTACACGCACACATCTTCCTCACGTCCGCCACGAGCGACCCTCTCTTTCTCTCTCTCTTTTTTTCTTCTGTCTTCGTTTCTCTGGCCGCGCGTTGGTCGCTCGTGTGCGCGCGTTAGCCGTCACATTGTGTAGCTTCGTTTCTGTCTCTACTTCTGCCGAGTCAGAAGTCTCTGACACGGACGCGCGGAGTCGTATTGCGTCGCTCGTATACGAGAACGCCTCTCGTTCGATGACAGTTCGGTGGAGGATCAGAGAGTCGTGGTCATGATCGTCGTGGATTTACTCGCGAAACGTTCGTGCGCCGGTGAACGCAGGACACGTGATCCCCGAACGTGACGTTACCGAGCTCCCACGTGTCTGTCAGTGAAGAGTCGCGCGGCGTCAGTGATGGTGGACGGACGCGTGGAAATTGTTCTACGTTCACGTCGAACAATGGTGTAAATACACGGTTGACACGAATCGTGGAAAACTTTAATACGAAAGACATTTTTTTCGTTCGAAGAATATCGAATATCTGGTGATTTTGATGTGATTCGTGTGCTTTTCGCGAATTGTATACTTATCGATGGTTACTCGACGTTTGAATGTTCTCGACGAAAATGAATGCCAACCGTTATTCTCGAACTAGTGAGTCGTATATCGAATGGTGCTTACAGTGTTTAAATAAGTTTAAATAAGTTTCGTATATACGATGTTGATAGTGAATTATCAGACATTTTTCACCACTTTCAGAAATTCATCGCGAGAAGAAAAGAAACGAAGCATTCTCCGCGTTCTTTCAAGTAAGAACTATCGAAAAGGATAATACGGTATTTATTTTTTATAAAAAATATAGAACTGCTAGATATAAATTCTTTATTTTATCCTTACTGCAACGAACTTGAACGACGAAAAAAGACGAAGAGGAATCGAAACCTCAAACATTTAAAGAAATATATATTATATTCTTTCGTTGTGAAATTATTCGCTTCACTGAGTTTAATAGGTTTCGTTAGTAATGGAGATAAGTCTCGAGAATATATATATGATTAACGATTCTTTTTACACAATTTCTATCACAAATGTTTATCTCTCTCTCTTTCTTTCTCTCTCCAAATACATAAGTCTGAACCACTGAAATGTATCGGAGCTATTCCTCGGATATATCTAATAATTTCAAAGAGTAATTATCGCGATTGGATTCGGAATTGTTCCGCTCTCACAGAAACGGTGGCATGCGTTCTAGTTAGAGAAAGTGCGGCGTATTTCATCTATATCTTTACATATCGATAGACAGTTGTGTGTATATGTAATTAGCAATGTATTTGCACAGTTTGTATCGTCGTTGGTTTTCGCAGTTGACGTCGCGCCGCGATATATCTCTCTTTCTCTGTTTCTCTTCTCTTTTCTCTGTTTACTTGTAAGTTCGCACGTCTGGTTATATTTTCTGGTTTATAATTTTCATTGACGATTCGAATGCTATCTAGATGAGCGTTTCGCGTTAATCGATTGATAATCATCGTTAAGAAAATCGCGTTTCATTGTCCTCGGATGATTGCTTGAAGCGCTTCACCAAGGTCACCATTTGATGACGCTGAATGATTATATGGAAACGATTTAATTAATTGATTTGATTTTATTTTCGAATAAGGAAAAAGGAAGAAAGTTCTGCGAAGCGTAAAGATATACAAACGCGTTCTGCTTTGGAAAAATTAAATTAGAAGGTCCATGAATTAATCTTTTACATTATGAGATCATCTTTGATCTGACTATTTTTAGAAGTTCATTTACATTTCTGATATGACATGTCATATAATTAATAAGGCAAATTAAAATTAGATAAGATCAAAGTAGAAAAACAATTATATTACAATCTGTTAAATATGTATAATTTTATGTACATTCTTGTTACGGGAAAATCTACTCTTAACGCTTTTCTCACACAATATTTATATCTATTATTTAATAATTTACTTACATTTTTCATTATTAATTCTAAATTCATAAATTACGATATCTTAATATGTAATTTATGAAAGACACATTGTATTTTTTATATTCTTATTCTTACTACAAAAAAATTGAACGCATTAACGAAAATTTCATTTCGTTAATGAATAAATTGGAAAAATTATCTCTCCGTCAAAGTTGGATTATCCAAAATCCAAATTAATCCGGACACGAGAAATCTCGAAAATTCCACACGATTCTCGCTCTCGATCCACGCGTCACGTTTATCCGAAAAACAATTATTCCTCGACTCTCTTTGTCAGTTGAAACGCGGGCTTCGCGCGGAATGCTCCCTGGCCTCTTCTAGCGTAAAACGCGAAGACAAATGTGTCGGTGAGCACGACACCCCCGCATTATCTCGGATTAAAATCAGAAATGCAGGTCAAACGGTCCGCCGGCGGCCACGTGGTCGCGTTGGAGGACTCGTTTCGAACAGGACACACGCCGACTTTATTACCTGAGCAACAGATAACGGGAAGAAGTCGTGTTGCATAATTGTCGGGCCGAGACCAGGTTATTTTTAATCCTGACCGGTAGCACGCGACCACGTCCATCCCGGAACAAAGAAAATGGTGGAAAAAACCACGAATCTCATCCTCTCGAAGAGCTTATTGATAGATTTTTATCAATAATAATATCGTGACAGCACGATATGAAACAGGAAAGGAAAAGGTATATAAAAATATCGATGATCTAAGTGTTTAGAATTTTTTTTTCTTTTTCTAAAACAATTTTTTTATTAAAAACGTTCAGTGATTTTAAATAATTAACAAGCGAATGAACTCAATTTGCACAAGATTATTTTATATTATATTTGCTCGTCGAAAACAAACGATGCATCCAATATGGCTGAAAATTAGCACGTACATTACATCCATGCGTGCCAACGTTAGAAAAAAAGATGGCTGTTGTTTGACAAACAAAAAATTTTTGTATAAGTGAACGAAATATAATTCGTTGCAATTAATTGTAAATCGATACCTATGTTATATATATATATAAGAGAAAGAGATTGAATCCGCCGGATATAGCGGATATAGCGCGGGAAATTCAAAAATTCCTTTTGCTCTCCCGTAATGGCTGTCGTAATGCTGCCGATCGGTACACATTGTGCTGGGTGGTTGGACCGTTTCGATATGGTATCAAGTCCCTATAAATATTTAATGAACCCCGAACCCTTCGAATTGACGAGGGTCACCCGGGATTAGAGCTTTCGAAGGATAATCGGGCGTCGGCGTGTTAAGAAACGAGTTTACACCGCGATTAACGGGTTCTGGTACGCGATTTCGCTTCCGCGTTTTACGGTTTTATCTTGCATCGTGATGAATGGGTGGGGAGAAATAAAATTTCAAGTTCGTAAGGAAATATGTAGCCGCGATCGATAAAATACCGTCACGCAAGATATTTCTCTCTCTCTCTCTCTCTCTCTCTCTCTCTCTCTCTCTCTCTCTCTCTCTCTCTTTCACGGTGCGTAACGCCGATGGATTCGCGAAGGAAAAAGTGTTGGATGACACGGCAACAGGTTATGGAAACGCGGAAAAATTACGATTAATAGTTTGATAAAGAGAGAAAAACGACTAATTTTTTTCTTTGTGATTCTTCTTTTTTCCTTCTTCTTCTGAATTAATTGAATTAATCAAAAGGCAGCGAAAGGAGAGAAACGAGGGATGTTTTCTTGTTTTTCGCAAAATTGGATAAATGTGTATGAATTTTCACAAAATTGGCGTTCGTTTTCCATCCAATTAGAAATTATTATATTTAATTATAATACAAAATTATAATATTATATTAATTATATTTAATATATAATTAATCAAAAGGCAGCGAAAGGAGAGAAACGAGGGATGTTTTCTTGTTTTTCGCAAAATTGGATAAATGTGTATGAATTTTCACAAAATTGGTGTTCGTTTTCCATCTAATTAGAAATTATTATATTTAATTATAATATAAAATTATAATATTATATTAATTATATTTAATATATAATTATATTAATTATATTTAATATATAATTATATTAAATATAATATTATATTATTTAGGATTCGCAGATTAGATTTAAATACATTATAAATAGTTTTAATGTTAATCGAGAGGAATACGGGCCTGCAAATAATGGATAAGAATTTTAATATCAATGGAGAAGAAACACGTTTCTCGAGTCGTAATAAAATATTCCATCGAGCCACGAACAGTCCTCGCGAATATAATCGACTTCGCACACGAGTTTGTATACAAGCGCGTGCCGTAATGTTTTCGTATTCATTATCCTCGTGACGAACCTACTGTTCCCCGCTTTTATCTAATCTATTATTCGCAACTGTTGCTCCCATTTCTTCTCACCATAACCATTTCTCCACGACAATTCACATTACTTTATTTTTACTTTATTATATATTATTTATTATAATTATTTGTACTTTTTAATTTTTAAACCTTTTGAAAAATCGTGAAAAAAATCATAAATCAATATCATTACAGTTTCTGTTAATATTATAAAATGTTCATATTAAATATATTATTGGAATTGGAAAAAAATGTTGCTTAATAAAAATATAGCATATTTTTATGTTTAAATATTTATGAAACATTTTTTCAAAAAAAGAATAATCAAATATTATATAATATGATTATAAAGTAAAGTTATATTATATATTATTGTTAGCAATTTAATCCGTTTTTCGTACTTACAAATAAGTTTATCTGATTTAAGTGCCATGCTTGTATTGTTCAAAAAATATCCAATTGTATTACAGGTATATTATACACGTACACATATTTACACGTACGTATTTACACACGTACTTATTTATGCTCTCATAAGATTTGATTAAAGTTTCCTGTTGTATCTAATTTATTATTACATTATGTAAAGAACGATAGCAATACAGCATAAAATATATAAAATTGTTTACTATATCTGTTTGAATGGATGTCATACTTTATCGTAAAAATTTCAAAAATTTATCTTATTAATTATATATAGAAATATCAAACATATAAAAAGAAGAAAAATTTTAATCTTAAACATTACAAATCCTTTTATCATTTCCAAACATTTAAAAATTATCCTTCTCATCCTTTAATATTATCATTTCGATCGATCATAATTTTACTACTATTCTCATTTATTCATTGTCCAGTCCCAAATTTAGCTTGCCAAAATTTCTTCTTCCATTTCCGCCGATCGAAAATATTTCGAGCTACATAAATAATTGAAGTAATGTAAAGTATAATAATGAAGGGCAGGATCGTTATCCTTCCAAAGACGCGTTGACCTTTCGCGAGTTGCCACTTTCGTAGATACCAACTCGACCAGAGACTTTGAACTTTGCGCTCGGCCTGCAACTTGGCAAAACCCGAAATTCAAGGGTGATCCAAGGGGGTGAAGACGCTTCGCTGCGCTTCTGATTTAATGGCCACGAGGTCCGGGGTTAGGGCGTCTAGTGGCTTAGAGAAGCTTACAACGAGATGTGGGGGGGGAGGGGGAGGGAGGAAGCAGCGTAGGTCTCGAATGCACCCGGATAATAAATTAAAGGTTATTAATACGGAACCCCCGTTTTTTTTCCCCCATTCTTCGATAATAATATTTAAAAAATTATTTCAAAAAGGATGAATTATAAATATTTGTCGTAACGTTCGAGATCGAAAAAAATTTTCATTGGCAGGTAGTTTGTATATTTTTTCGATTATATAATTAAGAGGAATTTGTATATTATAGCGACGATATATATATATATATTTCGAAGGAAATGTAAAGTTAAAATATTGTATTAATTACTTAATAATATCTAATTGCTAAAGTTTAACAACGTTCTCTTGGCAACATTCGTAATTGAATAATTGGTCTGTTATTAATAACAGAAAGGTAAACAAAGCAATATGGTAATTACGAATTGTACGGTGGGATTATTATTTTCACAATGAAGATAGGAAGATTTCACAAGGAAATTGTGTTTTCATACAATGTAAATTGCTCTTTTTAATAAGCGTTCATTTCATTACCCATTTAAAAATATTCAAGCTCGTTTCTTCGTGCTGTTAATTTAAATGTCGTTAATCATTAAATATCGATCATTTATATTTTTTTTTGTTTAAATTATCTAACTGATCGTACAAAAAAATAATCTAATGAAAAAGATAAATGTCTTCGTAATTTAAATATTCATGCGATACGATTACAGTATAAATCATTCTTTCGGTTCATTTTAAAATCATTCTTCTAATCTCGGATATTTATCGATTCTAGGTCTCTTAATTATTTCTTTAATTCTTTAATTTATTTTATTTTTTTAATTTCTTTATTTATTTATTTCTTTAATTTCTAATTCAAGACAAAAAGAAAAAAGAATTTTCGCGTATCGCATTTTCTAAATAAAATAGATATTTTCGAAGAATCATTATTTGCGAATTAACACGAAGTAACAATTATCTTTGATTTTGCAACAATTGCGACAGAAATTCATTTCATCATCAACTTCGAAATTTTCCACGAATTTCTAAATTTTCTCCAATTTTCGTAATAGATTTTCTAATTACTCTAATTGTCGGTTTATAGCCAAAAGGAATCGCAATTTCGTTTAATCACGGGGATCGACGCGACGAGCAACGATGCAGTTTCCTTTTCTGAGAGCCGTCATTTTCACGAAACGAGTATAAAATAATTATGGCGCAAGATGGATCGAAAAAGGTGGAAGAATTTGGAAAGATGTATTTGGAATCAAGTGGTTTGCTCAATGCAATAATAAAAAAAATTCTTGGAATCGTTCAGACCGACTTAATCTTCGATATTTTTTTCAGGAATAAAGAAGAACCAATATTAGATTTTTTTCTCCGTAAATTATTTTCCTAATCTTCAACCTAACCTAGAAGAATCGTACGATTACATCTTCTTTTCTTATCTATTATTAATTATATATCGAACAAATATCCTCCTCATCAATCAAAACAGAAAAGAATAGAAACCTTGACCGTGATCCAAATCCATTCTATCACCAACGAAAAATCGTATCATCAGTCAGTGCCATTAACAAGCTCGAAAAAAGAAAGGAAAAAGGAATTTAAAAATAAAATCCTTTCGACAATCCTTTCAAAAAATGTATCGCTATCGAGTTATAAAAACTTCGACAGAGTAGTACAAGCATTGTATCCCCCCCCCAAAATGGGAAAAAAAGAAAGAAGAAAGGAAAGGGAGAAAAAAAACCGTGACCGTGAACAAGTCGATTTTCCACAATGGCAACGCCGATACCGAACGTTCGAAAAGGCAATAAATATTTCAGCTAACCAGCGTATACATAAGGCGTGCTCCGCAAAAGCGTTCCATTCATACCGCGGCCGGGACTTTAGCACGATACACTCTCTTTCCCTGTCCCCCTATGCGCTCGCGTGTATGCGCATCGATACACGCATCCGGGGCCTCCTCACGGTTTTACGAGCTGCTAGTATGATTTATCGCGGGAGACGAGCGCCGCAAGCATCATTAGAGACGTCGCTCGAGACCCGAGGAACCGTCGGATCGGATCTCTCGAATGATCGACCGCGCGCTATTGGCTGGTATAGAGCCCCCTATCCGTCTATTCGTCGTTCTGCCTTTCACGATATCGGTGGTTTCGGTGGATTCATTCGTCGTTCATGGTGCATGGAATATGGTTCTTTAAATAGGTGTGGAAATGTAATTCGATATAGGGCTCGGTTAACGATCGAAATTCGCGATTATAATACGCGTGGTAATATTCTATTTGAAAGGATTGTGTATCGTATATTAATTTATTATATGAAAGGCGAAGGATTTTTTTTTTTCTAAATTACGTTAACTGTTTTAATATCGAATAAAGTAAAAAGTTTTTCATTTATGAATAATTTAAGTATTGATATTAAAGTTTCGTTTGATAAAGTATTATATATGATAATGTTTTTAAGAATTTCGAAAGGATATATAGTATTCACGTATTACTTGAGTTAACTTAATCGAACGTTTACTCGATTATCGAGAAAATTTCCACATTTTGCCCGCGTCACGGTCACATCTCCTCCTTCCCTCCCCCTTATTTTCCAGACGGTCGTCTACAAGGGACGCCCCCAGGTTATCTCTCACGGCCTTCCGATTTAATTAAACACGGTTTCTGACCCCAGCCACCAACTTTCGATATTAGGGCCCTCCCTCCCCCCTCTTGCTCTCGTACCTCTATCGCCTCTAACAAACTCGACTCAAACTCTCGCCCCTGTGTAATAACCGCACCCAAAATCCTGTATATACCTAGCCTTGCACACACGAATACACGCACACAGATACAAGCGCAAAAACGTTCACGATAGTCTGGTGTGGTATGGGTGATCTCGTTCCCAAAGAGGGGGGGGGGGGGGGGGGAGAAGGCAGAGGCTGGCCTTTGTTCGCAGCGTTGGATCCGCCAGAGGGGTCTCTTTCATCCCTCTACCTACCCTATCCGGCAACCCTCCGTCCGACGCTGAGCATCGCGACGCCTCCTCTTCACCAAACCACCCCTCTTCCCTTCCGGAACCCCCGCTCCACGTCTCTTTGTGCTCTTGTCAACTTGTCAAACTACCCCCTCCCCCCTCCCCTACCGTGTGCCTCGCAGCATCCAATACCAACCCCTCGGCCAACAGGATCGAGCTTCCCCCCCCGCAGCCTTCTCTCCACCCCGATGTCTTCTTCCTTTTCCTTCGGTTCCACGTTCCAAGGGTGGTCTCTCAGCCTTCTTCCTTTCCATCTTACTCTTTTTTTTTTTTTTTTTTTTTACGTTTTAGATGGTTTAGATAGTTTTTGAGCGATGGAAAGATGTTTCTAGGGAAAGAGGAAGATATCTATAATTTTTTCTATAATTTTCTATAATTTCTATAATATTTATTATCTATTCAATATTGTACCCTGGAATATCTATTTTTTTATTTATTTATTTATCCTCATATAATTGATACTACACTCTACGGTAAGAGTAGTAATCTCAAATTAATTAATTCTAACCAATAACTAACTTTTTCTCATCCTTCCTTTCCGACAATCTATCCACATCTGTTGTATAATTCTATTTCATCCAAAAGAAATCGCCTCGAAGAGAAAATCGGCAAGTTGATAATTCAGATTGAAAGAAAGGGGATGGGGTGAATCTCGCATAACTGCGAGATTACGAGAGCCTTTATATTTGGCCGCCAAGGGAGGGAGGGGGGTGGTGGTGGTGGTAGTGGTTGCCTATAAGAGGCGGAAGGCGAGACACGCGGAGAGTGGAAAGTTTTGACGCCACCCTATAAATCAAGCGGGGCGGCCTCCTCGCTCGGCCGGAACCTCGTTGCTCCTCGGGGCTCCTCTTCAACCCCCCGGGCTCTCGAGAGTTTCGCTCACCGTATGTCTCCTTCGCCTCTCGTTGTACACGGACAGCTCGTACAAGGCGAGTCAAAAATTCCAACAGTTTCCTCCTCCTCCTCCTCCTCCTCTTTCCCTCCCCCATTCTCCAGCCCGTCCAGCTGCCTTCACTTCGATATAATTACCCCTCTGACGTTAATTTATACCGCGCTCCGGGAATGGCGACGCGTTTTTTTCCGAATTAGCCGTGAAAAAAATCGCGGCATCCACTCTTGAGGAGGAAGGAGGAGGGAGTTGGAGGGGGGCGAATTTTTTTTTTCGAAAATTTTGGCGAATGGAGATCGGTATTTTTCAATCGAATATAGAATTTTTTTTCGAAAGATTTTGCGAATAATTTTATTTTTTTTTTTTAACAAGGAAAATTAAGAATATTGTTGATGGTAATAGGATGGGTAGAGAAATTTAATAGCGATTTTGAATTTTTTTTTTTTCTTGAAAGATTTGGCGAATGGAGATTGGTATTTTTGGATCGAATATAGGATTTTTTTTCGAAAGATTTTGCGAATAATTTTATTTTTTTCCAACAGGAGAAATTAAGAATATTATTGATGGTAATAGGGTGAATAGAAGAATTAAATAGATAAAGCGTGGATTTTGAATTTTTTTTTTTCTCGAAAGATTTGACGAATGAAGATCGATATTTTTGGATCGAATATAGGATTTTTTCAAAAGTTTTGCGAATAATTTTATTTTTTTTTTTAACGAAATTAAGAATATTGTTGGTAGTAATAAAAAAATAGATAAAGCGATTTTGAATTTTTTTTTTTTCTCGAAAGATTTGACGAATGAAGATCGATATTTTTGAATCGAATGTAGGATTTTTTTTCGAATAGTTTTATTTTTTTCCAACGAGGGAAATTAAGAATATTATTGATGGTAATAGAATGAATAGAAGAATTTAATAGATAAAGCGTGGATTTTGAATTTTTTTTTTCTCGAAAGATTTGACGAATAGAGATCGGTATTTTTGGATTGAATATAGGATTTTTTTAATCTTTAATTTTTTTCCAACGAGAAGTAAATGAAGATTGGTATTTTTGGATGGAATGTATGAATGATAAGAATATTGTTGATGGTAATAGAGGATTTTAATGGATAAAACGTGGATTTTGAATTTTTTTTTTTTTCTAAAAATTTGACGAATAATTTATACGTTTGGTGAATTTCGTATTTTTCGAAGGATTCGATTTGGCGGATAATTTATTTGCAACGGGGGTGAAAATTAATTAAATATAGGGCGCACAGAGAGAAAATTGTTGGTGACAAATATATCACGGATATAGGAGGAATTTGTATAAAGGATAGATTTCTAAAAAGATAATCTATGCGTATAAATTTAGGAAAGTGAGATATACATTTCTGATAATTGATAAATTTATCTTGTTATATCGTTTTGCGAAAATAATTGGTTTTTTCCTATACTGAGAATGAAAACTACTTCATCCTCAATAATTATAAAAAAAGAAACGTTATAAAAATCAGTGAATCCGGACTTCCTTTCGTGGTTTCAATGTTATATACCGCGATACAAGATAACCATTCGCTAATTATCTCTGTTAATTGTATAATATCTGTATTCACGCGTATTTATACGCATACCGTTGCGCGCACACACACGCATACACACACGCACACCGACGCATGTAAGAGTTAAACGCTACCTCCGCGCATTTCCACGATTATCTTGCCGCGATATCTCCGCCATTGGCTTTCGAAACCAATCTTCGAAATTTGCATTCGTCTTCTTGTTTCTCTCTCTCTCTCTCTCTCTCTCTCTCTCTCTCTCTCTCTCTCTCTCTCTGCGCTCGTGAATAATTGTCATCGCTGTTGCGTGCGAATTGAAATGGGATTGGAAGCACGAGGGATAGTGTAGCTCTCCGTGCTTTATCGATCTTTCGAAAGGGGTTGGAAATTGCACTCCTCGGATCTAGGGATGGAAAATTATAGAAAATTGCGTTGTTCTTGTGTTTTCTTGTGTTTTACTTTACGTTCCACTGTGCGTGACTCTGAGAAATCTCGATACGATGTGAACGACGTTTCCAGGGAAGGGAGAAGCGAAAAAAAAAAAAAAAAAAAAAAATGTCGGACAAACGCAATTTTCTCTAACGTACGTAAGAATCGTAAATTATATTTATATATACGACGAGTTGAACGTTGAATTTCTTCCATTCGATAATATTTGTTAAAATTTTAAATAATTTTAAATAATGAAAAATTTAAACAATCATTCTAAAAATCGATTTGTAATTTTTGCTATTGTTGTAAAAACGTTCTTCTGAATATTTCGAATATTTTAGTAATTATCTTTTCCGTGTCGTGCATTTTTTTATATAAAAAAATATTTATTATTTTTATTTTTTTTATATAAAAAAATAACACGTTACGTGTTGATATTTGCATTGCAAATGCGTCTAGCGCGGTGGAGACGGTTCGTGGAAAAGTGAAATCGGTGTGCGTCGATGATGCTCCAGGTGTTGGAGATAATTACTCTTTCTAGAAGAAAGGTGTTTCCTCTAATGAAGGGCTCGGCAGTTAGGACGAATAAACTTTAAGGTCAAGCGTGACGAAACGTGTATATATATATATATATATTTTGGTCCTGTCCCATCGGTCAACCACACGTCCATAAATTATGAATTATCGTTCCACCCTTTCGTCCCCTGATACGGTGAACAACTATGTACCTTGCTTCATGAATTATAATTAGACGTTTTAAATAACAGGTTGCTTTTTTCCCCCCCATTACTTTACAGAGAGACGATGAAAGGTTAATCGCGAAGATTTTCTAAAATTAATTCTTACATTTTACATTCGATTCACAATCGTTTAATTAATATATAATTTATAATTATATGATTTTTTTTTAACGTTCGTTATCCTTCGAGAAAAATTCTGAATTTCGGAAATTATAAAATTAATGAAATGTCGTTGTTATTAATAAATAAAAATTGTACTTACAAATTTATTTATTACGGGTGTCGAACGATATTATCTAATATTTTCACGTTTATTCCACGAAATTTTGAAACGGATCCATTCTCTTATTATCCTTATTTCCGCCGACTTTGTTCGCCCAAGGTAATAGATTACGTTAATTTCTTTCCTTCTCATCACGTAGCGAGTTTTAAACTTCCTCGAGGAGACAAGTTGCGCCGCCACTCGATGGACCGCGAGATACGAGTGTCCTCCTCGGAACAACGGTTATTAACAAAATGGAATCTAGATACGGCTCGCTTGCTCGTCGACTTTTAACCTCTCAAAGTGAAACTAAAAATTCTCAGGTGTCACACACGCAATGTCATCACCTGAGATCCTATCGTAGTTGGATTTCACGCGTGCCGTTCGAAATTTTTTTTTCTTTTTCTCCTTTTACCTCTCCAGTCCTTGATCCCTCGTGTAAGAAGGTTATCGCGATAAAGGTGTGACGAGCGCCTCCTAATATTCGCTTTTGGCGATCCGTCGGTAAGATAGACACCTACTTTTGAATTCACACGCTTGATTCGAATCTGGTGGACGACGAGTGTTCCTTTTCCTTGGCGAAATTAAGAGATTATTATTATTATTATTATTTCGGTGTAACTCCGTTTCGAATTTAATTTCGTAAAAATAAAAATAAAAAAAAAAAGGATATCGGTGTTTTGATCTAACGATCTCGTTAGTCTCAATTACACTCTAGTGCGTGAACGTGACAAATTCAAAGTTATCGGAACGATCTCTCTCGTCTGTTCTCACGGTAAGAAGCGAGAGAAGCACAATTCTGTTATCTCTAAAGCGAAGCGGTTTAACGATTCCATTGACCTTGGAAGTGGAAACGAAGCATATCGGGATCGAAAAGAGAAAGCTGACTGACCACCGTCTTAAATTTCGTTTCTAGGTGTCAAAAGTGGGAAAAAAGAGGAAGTTTTTCAGGAAAAAATGTGAAAGTTAGTCGTGCAGAGCGATTGTTGCTCTTCCAACGAAATAAGCGAATAAGTGTTAGATGTTTGACGCCCCGCTGAGAGGGCGCAAAATTCGAGCAATCTTGCTTCGAAAATTCCTTTTCTCTTTCCTCGATTTCTCTTCCCTCCTGTTTACCTTTTCCACGCTTATTTCGGCCAATCTGTGGTCGTTGAAATGTATATATGCACTCGGTTGCCGCTCGGTCCACTGATCGCATTGATGAGAGAACTTGGAACGTGTCAATTATTCGGGAAGATAGATGTTTTGCGAATTTTTGGATTTGAAATTAAAAATAGCGATATTTACGTGCATATAGAGTAATATCTAGAGTTAATAAATCGTCGCACGATTGGGGCTGGTACACGTCAATTATTTAGAGAGATAAATTTTTTTTAAAAATTTGTTTTTTTAATCCTCATTTTTGAAAATAACAACGGTTATATATATATATATATATATATATCAATTAATTCTTTAAAGTTTCTTTTAAATTCCCTTTCCTCCCCCTTATTATTGGATATATATAAAAGAGATTATCGCAAAATAAAATAATTGAAATTTGATATCGAAAAACGTTTACGATCGCGACGTTTTCGAAAAATTCGAAAAATGTGAAATATCTTCGACGGTCGAATTAAAAATATTTAACGTTCTCTTAAGTTGTTAAAAAAAAAAAAAAAAGAATTTATTTTCGCAATATTGATTAAAAATTTCGAAACTTTGTCATTAATTATTACTTTTACATTAGTTATTACCTTTTTCGTGTTCTCACTTAATTCAAGGATAAATTTCGTCGTAAAATAAATCGTATTAAAAATTCACAATACGACAAATTAAACATACACGATTATTTATCGTGTCGATATAAAGACGCCGACAGGTTTTCGATTTAATCATTTCAATATCATAAGATGATTTCGTTAAATTACATCCGAAAATCCGGTCTATTTATCGTCCAATATCGTTCCGTCTCTCCAATCTCGAATATTAAATTAAATTGCTCGTAGGAGACGCATAATTCATTATACAGCGAGCAAAAGAGGGATATCGCTATGCTGAGAATAATTTCAACAACGAGGTGATGTATATTAAAAGATTTAATCGAGTCGCATCTGCTTATGGGACGCTCGTCGTACGCGTGAAACGGAGAGAATTCCTCCGTATTTTTATTTCGTATCGTCGCACTCCGCGAAATCCAACTGTCGATTGCATCACATCCGTGTGAACACGATATATATATATATATATATATCACCGCCCGTTGAAAAGCAGAAAAATGATATTTGAATAGCGCGTTGAAGAGAGAGATCCCTTAACAGTGTTTCAAAAGTGAGAGAAGGAGAAAAAAAAAATCGAGCACGTTGGTCAGCCGATAAAGGTTTCATTGAAACGTGGGTATATCTATGAGGACAAAAAGCGTTATCGAGAGCACGTGGCCAGGTTCGATCTATGGCAGCGTCGAAACAAAAAACAAGTTTGGCCGGGACAGCCCGTTGAAAAATACGAGCTTTGATAATCTCGAATGCGGAATTGAGAGGCGAGGTAAAAATGGAAAGAGCGAGTGAGCGAGCGAGCGAGAGAGAGAGAAAGAGAGAGAGCGATAGAGTAGCTGCCGGGACCCAAGTAAGTTGTAAACGAACAGGATGAAAATAAAAAAGAAGAAAGAGCGTGTTGAGGGTGAAAACGTGGAAATAGTGTAATACATATCGTCGAAACAGTGGCGGGATTTATCTGCGTTATATGGCCGACTTGTTTTGACCCTCTTCTTCCTCTTGATGCATTCTCCAACCTAAAACACTCCGTATCTCTGTTTATTAAATATTTCGCTTTTTCTTCTCGGCTTTTTTCGAGCCGAGCAATGTTTCGTTTAAAGGGATAATAAAATATATCGTGAAGGATATATTTTTTTCATTTCTTTGGAAGTTATCTCGCAGAATTATCTATTGTATGTAATTCGATATTTAATATACGTTATTAAACATTATTATGTATTAGACTTTTTTAAAATTTAGCATTCTAAAAATGTTGAAACGTCCATAATTGTTATTTTTTGTCAAAAGAAAAAAAACTTCTTTATCGTCTTATTAATAATTCCAAGTATCGAATTCTTTTAATCTCGTCGACCGACATTCGGTTTCGATCGGTAAAAAAGGGTCTCGTACTTATGAACTAAGTCACGCGCTTTAACCGAAATAAAACATCGCTCGTAACTTTCGAAATATTCAATTTTAATCCGCGCTCATCGAAACCTTAACAAATACCCATCTATTCTAAAATCCTTGTAAATCAATATTTGTCCATGCCCGTTATTTTCCAATGCGTATTTCTAACGTACGCGTTATCTCGAATATAAGAAACGGTACACGCTAAAAACGTTTCACAATCGCCATCACCGAGCAAAGAAACGGCTCGTATCGTCTCGAATTCCAAGTGGATTCCTCTCGAGGCACGATCGGCCGTTGGATTTCGCAATCGGTCGGCAAAAGACGGGTCCGTTCCTCGCGGTCAGCTGACGCGAGGCAACTCTCGGCCCCTGTTGGTAGGGGGACATGGAATTACGGATGCGACGTGCGTGGAGAGCGGCATAAGCTATTGGGCGGTCGGCTTTTGAGCGGCCTTGCAAACTGGTTTCCTGCAGCCCGACTCGATTATGCTAATCGCATATATGCATGTTAGCATTTGGCTGATCCGCCGGCGTGTCGGTTCTCCGTTCACCAGCCTGTTCTCTCGATGTGTGCGCGCACGTGTGCGCGGACAAACCCGTACCCTTTCCGATGGAGCAGCGGTGCGCTCGAGAAACCTTGATCGCGGCCACCCTTTAATGCCGACCTTCCGCCAGCTGGACACCTTCCACCGTGCGTAACGGTATATCCTCCGCTGATTTCCCTTGGCTCCTTCTCCTCCTATTCCCCCGTTATTCTCGTCCAAGGATTTTTCTTCCCGACAATTTTTCGAGGAGGTTATGGTAGATGGCAGGGCGAAGATAGGTTATGAATGTTTTAAAAATTGCTGATAAGATAATTTCTATTCTATTTTTAATAAATAGATGGACTAGTAGAAATATTAATTTTTTGTAGATTGTTGAAAAAATTCTGAATACTTAATAATAATTAAAGAATCTAGAACGATGAACAAATATATAATAGATAAAAATGGATATATCTGTGTGTTCATTTGAAAACGATGCACTCGTTTTGTCATTGTTTTTGCACCTTTTAAGCTACCATTGTTCGAACAGTGGTTAGTTATGGGAAGATAGATGAGGTAGTTGCAGAGACAATTAGAGTGCAGTTCATTCTGGACGGTTGGAGACGGTTGGAGGTGAATAGTAGAATGGTTAAGAACTCAGATTAGGTGGAACAAGATAGCTATGACTCGGTGGCGCTCTAATCGGTATATATCCCCATGGTTTCTCGCGACGCTTCGCCACCTCGATTCAACCCATAAATCTCCGAAACCACGATGCACGCGAATCGTAAATAGAATGGAATGCACAGAGAGATGATATTATCGGTTGGAGTGTTTCACAGCGTGTAAACACCGACGGAATCTTTCCTCGAATTTGATCTTGATCGAGCTTAATCTCGGTCTATGATAGTTCCTTGCTTTTTGCAATTGTCAAAGTGTCGTTTGCAACTTTTTGCTAAGTTCAACAAGCATAACTTAAATATGTTTTTTTTTGTCGTATTATTCGTAGAAAAACATAATAATTCTTATATTTGGAAAGGAATAGATAAATGAATAAATATATATAAATACTTACATCAGACAATTAATAATGGCGCTGGTGTCGCGTTACTATTGTGTTAATTGAAAACGAACTTTTTCTCTATTTCAAAATTCGTGGAAAAAATTCCAAGTTTCATGGATTTTTTTCTCTTCGACAACAAGAATTCATTAAATTATGCATTAAAGAAGATGGAATCGAGATTTTGAAATGAGATAAGCACGTGTATAATTTGCTGCACAATAATGAGTATTATTAAATGAAAAGTAACTATATTATTTTACGCTTTAACTAACATGATCATATTTATTAACTGCATATTAATAACGTTCTATTAACCTTTGTCACGCAAATGTCAATTGAATATTTATCGCCTCACTTTTTCGTATATAATCTTTTCTTTTTCAATTTTTCCTGTTTTTAATCGTATCATAAAATATCAAAATTAATTCGTAATCGAAATAAAGAGAGAAAAAATATAGTTTTAATTGACATTATTACGTATATATAATATTCTTTCTCGGCGCAAAAATTATCTCATTATTCACAATTATAATTTTCATTCCACGAATGTAAACGCTAGATAAACTTCGTGTCCTCGTTTTTACATCTTTTTTATCGATGTACATCGCGACGGAAGCGAACGACAAACCATCGAGTGGGACAGAAAGAAGCCACCCGTCACGATGGTCGCTAAAATTCGATCAAAACGGCCGGAACAGGAATGCGCTCTCAAAGTCGTAATTTTTCGTCTGCTTTCTCTCTCTCTCTCTCCAATGCATGGAAAGTCAACGCAGAACAGAGAAAGAGAGATAGTTGCTCTGTTCGAAGGGGTCCACGTTTTACGAGCCTCTTCAGTTTACGACTGTTTCACGACGTGCGAACTACCGTGGTGAGATACGAGTCCCATAACAGTCAAATAATGCCACTGTTCACGAAGGATCTCCGTTGAGACCGATTGGCCACGATATTTGGCCAATTTTATTAAACGACGCGTATTTAAAAAACATTGAAACTTTTCGATCATTCGTCGCGCGTGACTATTTCACTGTTCGATTAATATTATTTTTGTTGAAGGAATGGAATGGATCGTGTTCGAAGTAATCGTTTAATGAAATAATTTTTTGGTTTTAATATAACGATAAATTATTAATGTTACGAGTACAATATTGTTGTCGATTATTTTTATCAATTTTATTATTAATAGGTATATATTTATTATTAATAGGTATATAAGGTTTTTTTTAAACGATAGTGAGATTTTTTTTTTATAATTATAGTTCGCGTTGTTTCATATAATAGATTTGAATGGAAGATTATGCGAGTGAGATTTCAATAAAATTTCTCGATGGATAGATACGTTATTCGATTTTATTTAAATGTTTTGCAGATGGAACACGTTTGTCGATGACGTGACAAGTGCTTGTTTTATTCAAACGGATCAATAGCACTACGTATATACCCCGGTGAATGTAAATGTGCGAGGACGAGTGAACGATAACAATTGGATCGTCCGCCACGAAAGATGAAAAAAAAATATTTGCTCACACTTGCATTCAATTTTGACGATTATACATATTCGAGGGAACATATCGATGGAAGATGATAGCGAATGAATTAATTACGTAATTCGACAAACTTTGGGAACGTCATTGTTTATGAAACTAACTTTTTGCAATGCGTTAACGGCGAGGATTAACAGGGAAACCGAGGGACAAAGGAATACTCTCGCAGAAGCCATTTTGTTAACTAGAGGCCATCATAGCTGTCTGACGTCACTTCCATATCCAACTATGGCGTCACGTGACGCTCCACCCTGTTTTCAATCACCTTGGACCCGAACCCACCCAGCTGTCAGACACGCTCCACCCCGTTTTTTCCACTCTTTCTGGCTATCGCTATCGCCATCTACCGGCGATAATATGAACTTCTTAGACCTTTTGAACGGCCAGCTAGTTTATGCCCTTCCCGATCGGTGTCACTACCGAGCAAAGCCCAAAATCTGACCTCGATTCGCATTTCTCGAAAAGGCCGGACAACAGATAGTCCAAGCGAGAAATCCTCGAGATCCACGATACATATATAATACCCTATCTTTTCAATCGCATTTCCATCGATCCAGGAAACGACTTTCCATGAATTTCCGCTACGTAATTAAACGCCGAACGCTTTTCACGGAATAGCGAAGGAAAAAAAACGTTTACACGTGGAAGACAATGCAACGTTTCCTATAATACCCAGGCGTGACGTTTTCCATTTCAAACAGGTTTATTACACGGATGGCGTAACACCGGATCGCCTTTAATCGCGGCAAAATGAGAAGAGAGTTATAGCTCCGCCATCCAAACGTATCAAAACGAAGGAAAGAGAAAAAGGAGAAGAAAAAAGAAAGACGGCAAACGGAAGTGGTGTAGGGTTACGCGTCGCGTGGTTCCAATGGAAACGAGGCGTAAACCTCCGATAGCGGGAAAAAGGGGGAAGCGAAGCAGAAGAACGAACGAGAGGAAAAAAAATAAAAAATAAAAAATAAAAAGACGTTCAAAGCGATGGAACAGGGGGGAGGAGGCAATGTTACCGTTTTGTGGAGGAAGAGGAGGAATACGCAAGGGCCGAGTATCTAAAGCGGGAATTGAGTTAAAATCCTGCGAGAGGTAGAATTTATACGCGATCCAAGAGGCGAGGAGAGGGCAGCCCGAGTACGGAGCGCATGGAATCGCTATCGGCGGCCATTCATCAATCCGGGGAATCAATACGCTGGAATTAATGAAAGCGCCGCGCGAACAGCGAGCTAGCGGCCGGAATGTTAATCGCGATCGTCCCGCGTCCGACCCATTCCCATGTACAGCAAACTCCCAAGGGCCGCCCCACCTCCACCCGAACCCTTCAACCTGCCGCCCTCCACCTCCGTATACCCCCCACTCCTCCGGTTCGATCCGTCGTACACCCGCTCCCATCTCCTCTCAACCGTCGCGCTCGCTACCATTACCAACACGACCACCGTGCTGCCCGCAATGCCGTACATTCTATTCTCTCGTTTCGAATCGCGATTCCTTTTTTTTTTTTTCTTCTTTTTTTTGTAACTTTTATCACGATCGAATCGACGAACGAACGTTCGATTCCCTTGCACGCTTCTGGCCAATTTGTAATTCGTGCTGCGTGTAAACGTGTTTTTTCGATTGGGATTAGAAATTATTTGGGTAATATCGAATTTTTTGCAAGGATTTTTTGGGAGTAGACTAGATACTTCGTTTGCATATTCCAGGCGATTTGATTTGATTTTAAATGATTGATTGAATATTTATAAAGTTCGACAAATGGAATATATATATATATATATATTTGTTCCTTCGAATTGGATGCAAAAAGTGAAACGGTTAACTTCAAATACTAACCGATTGATGAACGGTCGGTATGGAAGATCTCTGATCGACAGATCGATGCGGAAGATTAATAATATGATTATATATAATATATATACGTCTCAATTATATTTTATACATTTTATATATAATTTAAATTTTCTATAGAGAGTCTACATATTTTATATATTACTTATTTATATTTTTGTGCATAATTTTTAAATATATTTCTAGATTCCTGTGTCATATTAGATACATCTTATGTTTATTGGTAAGTATATACAAAGATAAGTATTATTAGATGTAAGGAAACTGAAAAAAAAAAAACAAAAAAAAAAAGAATAATTTGACTGTAAAATTGCAGTTGCAAAAGATAAGTATTTCAGGTAAGTATAGGTAAGTATATAGAATTTAATACAAATTTTTATTCTTAAAAATATCTAAAAAATTTCGTATATCATTCCTTTTTAAATTATATTTTCTACCAGTAAAAAAGCGAAATTTCGGTCAAAAATTATTAGATATAAAATGTTTTCACAAATTTCATCTCATTTTAAATTATATTCTCTTAATACAAAAAATTTAATTTTTTAGAGAACATCAAATTTACGATTTTGTAGTAAAAGAATATAATTAAAAAGAGGTGACACGTGTAATTTTTATCGGATTTTCTGAACATCAAATTTTTGGAAGGATTCTACGAATATTTTCGACTGCATTTTTCGGTTTTTTATTAGGAGAATATAATCTAAGAAGTTGTACGTGAAATCTTATCTGTTTTATACTTACATTTTTTTATATTTTTTACAGACATACATCATTTTTTCAATATTTTATTTATTTTTAAGTATGAAATTTTTATACATATCTATTTTATACTCTCCTTTCTTTATACTTATTTCTTTAAATTGTACTTGTAAATATATCATTTATTCGACACTTCATTTAATTTTAAATGAAATTTTACATAATTTTCGTTTTGCAAATTTAAAATTGTTTTTTTTTTAAAAACTAATATTACAATTTTGATTTACGGCATTATTATTGTTCGTAGTTAAAAATATTTTAGATGAGAGTTGTATGGTTTCGAGGGAGTCATGTTTAATACATTAATTGATGCAACTTCATAGTGTCTATAAAAAAGTCTTAGTATTAATAAATTAGTTTAGAAGATAATTAAATATAATTAAATATCTGCTAAACTAATAGTTTTTTGCCATAAGTGCCTTAGTACTTTTCTATAGAGAAAGCCAAAATACATCGACTGGTGCATTAAAAAATATATCATTCCATTTAAAAAAATGAAATTGAGCTTGATAAGTTTTTTACGATGTCAGCTATAAAAAAATTGAAAGCACCAGGACATAGCCCTTTCGAAACCATTCAACTTTTATTCGAAACATTTTTTGATATTATGAAAAACAAACGAGATATTTAACAAAAATGATCGGTATCGAAATTCTTAAATGAAAATAATTTTCGGCCAAAAATTCGATTTTGTATTAGGAGAACATAATACGAAAGGAGGTCGATCGAGAAATTTTTCTCGGAATTTTGGCACTTCTTGGAAATGACGTCAAATTCCTGGAATTTTCGAAATTCTTGGAAATGACGTCAAATTCCAAGAATTATCGAAATTGTCGAATGAAAAAAATTTTTGGCCAATTTTGCGATTTTGTATTAGGAGAACATAAGTTGACAGGAGGTCGTTCGAAAAATTTTTCTCGGAATTTCGGCAGTTCTTGGAAATGACGTCAAATTCGTGGAATTTTCGAAGTTCTTGGAACTGACGTCAAATTCTTGGAATCATAACTCACCTATGATATTCCATTTGAAGAATATAATTTTAAAGACACTTTTATATGAAATATTTTACATGTTTTACTTACCTTATACTTACCTTTTACTTACCTTCTTAGTTTCCATTTTTTTATGTTTTTAATCGTTTTTTCAACAGTTTTCTTAATTCTAGAGATAATTATTTTTTACATACTTACCTTTTAACTCTATTGTGCCGAATATTTTTTTTATTTTTAATGATATTGAAAAAGTTTCAAATACAAAATTGAATGGTTTCAAACGGGCTATATTTTCATGTTATTAATTTTTTTTATAGGAAAAAGCATAAAGAAGCTATGAGAATCAATTTAGTTTTTTTATATGGAACCCCATAATTTTTAATACATTATTTGATGCAATTTTATATTCTCTATAAAAAAAGTATTAGACCATATATATCTAAAAATTATTACTTTAGGAGATAATTAAATATAATTAAATATCTGCTAAACTAATGGTTTTTTGTTATAAGTGCCTTAATACTTTTCTATACAGAAAGCCAAAATACATCGACTGGTGCATTAAAAAATATATGATTCCATTTAAAAAAATGAGATAGAGCTTGATAAGTTTTTTACATGATCACCTGTAAAAAAATTGAAAGCAGCAGGACATAGCCCTTTCGAAACTATTCAACTTTTATTCGAAACATTTTTTGATATTATGAAAAACAAACGAGATATTTAACAAAAATGATCGGTATCGAAATTCTTAAATGAAAATAATTTTCGGCCAAAAATTCGATTTTGTATTAGGAGAACATAATACGAAAGGAGGTCGATCGAGAAATTTTTCTCGGAATTTTGGCACTTCTTGGAAATGACGTCAAATTCCTGGAATTTTCGAAATTCTTGGAAATGACGTCAAATTCCAAGAATTATCGAAATTGTCGAATGAAAAAAATTTTTGGCCAATTTTACGATTTTGTATTAGGAGAACATAAGTTGACAGGAGGTCGTTCGAAAAATTTTTCTCGGAATTTCGGCACTTCTTGGAAATGACGTCAAATTCCAAGAATTACCGAAGTTGTCGAATGAAAAAAATTTTTGGCCAATTTTGCGATTTTGTATTAGGAGAACATAACATGATAGGAGGTCGTTTTTAAAATTTTTCTTAGAATTTTGGCACTTCTTGGAAATGACGTCAAATTCTTGTAATCATAGCTCACCTATGATATTCCATTTGAAAAATATAATTTTAAAGACACTTTTATATGAAATATTTTACATGTTTTACTTACCTTATACTTACCTTATACTTACCTTTTACTTACCTTCTTAGTTTCCATTTTTTTATGTTTTTAATCGTTTTTTCAACAGTTTTCTTAATTCTAAAGATAATTATTTTTTACATACTTACCTTTTAACTTTATTATAACCGAACTTTATTATAACCGAATATTTTTTTTATTTTTAATGATATTGAAAAAGTTTCAAATACAAAATTGAATGGTTTCAAACGGGCTACATTATTATGTTATTAATTTTTTTATAGGAAGAAGCATAAAGAAGTTATGAGAATCAATTTAGTTTTTTTATATGGAACCCTATAATTTTTAATACATTATTTGATGCAATTTTGTATTCTCTATAAAAAAGTATTAGACCATATATATCTGAAAATTATTAGTTTAGGAGATAATTAAATATAATTAAATATCTGCTAAACTAATGGTTTTTTGCCATAAGTGCCTTAATACTTTTTTATAGAAAATGTCAAGCTGCATCGATTACTGCATTAAAATATATGTGATTCCATTTAAGAAATCAAACTTAATCTTTCTAAAATCTCTATGCATTCTCCTATAAAATCTCTAATAATGCCTGAATATACTTCTTTTTAAACTATTCAACTTTTATCTGAAACATTTTTTTCTATAAATGATAATAATGACGTAAATCGATAAAATAGTATCAAAAAACAGAAATACATATATATACATATATAAAATATCTTAAAATTTATAAATATTGAATTTTTACTATTTTTGATTTTCAGAAATGGCATCATTTCTTGCACAATCGGTAATGCAGCACGTGAAGCCAGAATCCCATAAAGATATATAGGACGCACCATCTTGACAATATTTCTTATATTTCTGCAAAATTTAATTAATTCTATGATTAAACGAAATTTAATGAATCTAATAATAATAAATTACCAAATTATTTGTCCAATAAAACATATCTTCTTTTTTATCCTTTTCACAATAATCCTAAACCCTGTCTCCTGTAGTTAAAAATGTCTTATCTAATCTAAAAATCTATCAATGAATTATTATTTTCTTTGTCACTTTTCCTCTATCAAAACAATATAAATAGTCCCAACTTTACTCGTACATGGTAAAAAATGTCCATAGGATTTCTCAAACGTTTGCAACATATACGCATCTCTAGAAAACTAGAATAAAATTCTAGATAAACGGACATTTTTAACCAAAGGAGGGCGACCACTGTGCTTCTTCCCGAACGTGTCTTCTATTTACCGTCATAAACTCCCCCCCTCTCCCCCCAAAAAAAGAGAAATAAACGATTCTACTAACGAGTTGGCGGCGAGTGCGCGGCAAAAAATTAGTAGACTTAGGCGGAGGGGGGAGGGGAGGAGAGGGGAGAATATCTCGGCGTGGCGTTCAGTTAGCCGTGATGGTTAATGACACGGGAATTTTTCCAAATTTAACGATCGTTTAGCCCGCCCACGCACAAGGGCCATGCTAGTTCGGCGTCTGGGCGATGGCCGTCACCGTGACGAGCACGTGTGTACCTCGCCTTCTGTCACTCACTCGGCGAGTCAAACTCCACGTTCCATCCGTTCAGTCTGTCGGGCAAGGATCGGCAAACGGTTCCTTCGCTGGCCACACTGGCCGCTAAAACCTTATTTTACAACAACGTCCAAAGACATGGTACTCGATACAGGTTGGTGGCTCTTGGACAAGATCGTGTAGAACTGATTTCTCCTCCATGTGTGTGATCGAGTATAAAAGTGATCGAAAGAAACATATCGAGAAAACGTATATATGTATATGTATATATAATTCAAATATTGTGAGTGTATGTGTGTAATTTATGGCCTATATAGGTGTCTTTAAAATTTGTCGAGGGAAAATATTTCTGCGTAATATATTTAAATTCGGATTGTTCGAGAGCCAATCGCGCGTTGATAGGGTGGTTGAAAAATTGACTTGGATTATTTTCGAAATTAATAAATTAATAAATTATTATTGTTAAAAAAAATTCTCTATTATAATCCCTATTTAAAACTATTTTCTTTTTTTTATTAGTACAATAAATAGTTTCAAAAATATTCTAAAGAGTCGATTTAATTTATCAACCCCCGTTGTATTTGTTTTTTTTTTTTTTTATATTTTTAAATGCTACATAACTAATTAAATTGCACATCTAGATTAATTTTAATCTAGATAGAAATCCGATATCGCGATAATTGTTAGGAAAGATTAATATATATATTCGTCAAATTCGGAATACGGAATTAACGAGAGATTGTGCATTTCCGGTGTTACAGGTGCGGCACAACTTCGTTAGCAGGGTGGACAGAGGAACGGAACGTGTCTGGAGCGGCTTGGCGTTTTGAACGAAGGAGAACTCTGATTACCATCTTAACAACCCCCCTCGTGTACAAGTTTTAAAACCACCCCCCAACTATCCCAATTCATAACTCACGGTTCTGTAGTGCTCCAGTTTCTCTAGTTTCTTCGTTTTCTGTAACATAAATGAAATATCCAGTGTGATAAAACGGGCAAAAAGGAAAGAAAGGAAAGGAAAGGAGGGGAAAAAGCGAAAGGGGACGGAGGGACCGAAGAAGGAGAAGGATAAAAAAAAGAATAAAAAGAGAAAAGGAAGAAATAATAATTCGACGCTATACCGATAAGTGATTCGAAGTGATGTTGGTGTGATATAAGTGTTTGCGCGCGCGCGTGTCGTACGAAAGTGTGTTGTGTTGGAGGGGAGGAGTCGCGCCGGAGGAGGTGATGTTTCGTGTATAAATAAAAAAAGAAAAAAAAAAAAAAAAAAA
>NW_025222181.1:1726394-1781750 GCF_014066325.1 Apis laboriosa
AAAAAAAAAGTACCGAGTAAGAGTCGTTAGGCGAAAGGGGGGGGAAAAAGGGAAATTAAATCAAAACATCAAAGACTCGAAAGAAAGGACAGAGAAGAGAAAAGAGTGTCTGTCAGCACGTAAAATAAATAATAACTAGGAGAGAAAAAAAAAAAAAAAAAAAAAAAAAAAGGGACCGAGGTGGAATCAGAAGGTGGGCCAGGTGGGACAGTAGCATGAGTTCGTATTTCGCGAATTCGTACATCCCTGACCTGCGTAATGGCGGGGTGGAACACCCGCATCAGCATCAGCAGCACTACGGTGCGGCCGTCCAGGTGCCCCAGCAAACGCAGTCGGTGCAGCAACAGTCCCAGCAGGCCGGTGACCCGTGCGACCCGAGCCTCCTACGTCAGGGCGTTCCCGGCCACCATTATGGGGCGGCAGGCAGTCAACAAGATATGCCTTATCCGAGGTTTCCGCCCTACAATCGGATGGACATGCGTAACGCGACGTATTATCAGCACCAACAGGACCACGGGAGCATGGACGGGATGGGTGGTTACAGGTCGACGTCGCCCAGTCCCGGTATGGGCCACATGGGGCACACGCCGACCCCTAACGGGCATCCGTCCACCCCGATTGTATACGCGAGTTGCAAGCTTCAGGCGGCCGCGGTCGATCACCAGGGTAGCGTGCTCGATGGACCGGACAGCCCGCCTTTGGTCGAGTCGCAGATGCACCACCAAATGCACACGCAACACCCCCACATGCAGCCACAGCAGAGCCAGCACCAGTCGCAACAGCAGCAGCATCTTCAGGCGCAGCAGCAGCACATGATGTACCAGCAGCAGCAGCAGACGCAGGCGGCCTCGCAGCAGTCGCAGCCTGGCATGCACCCGCAACAGCAGCCGCAAGCTCAGCAACACCAAGGGGTGGTCACGTCGCCGCTTAGTCAGCAACAACAGGCCGCGCCTCAAGGCGCGGCCAGCGCCAACCTACCTAGCCCGCTATACCCGTGGATGAGAAGTCAATTCGGTAAGATGGAATTTGCGGCGTGGAGAAAACGTTTGAAATTTTGCTCTAACAACCTTGATTATGTGATGGGATTATTGGTTTGGAGAGTTGTATAAGATGTATGTATATTTGTAATTCGAGATTAGCAGGCTTGATTGAATATTGAAGAGGTTGGATGAATGGTGATTCAACTATTTTCAACTTTGTTGTTATGTACTTTGAGGTTAGGAAGCTTTGCTGTCTCTTGAAGAGGTTCATGGTAGGCTGTTCAAAATATATTGCATATTACATGAACTTGAGTATTAACATAAACTTGTATAATTTCTTGATAAAGATAATAGATTAGATCATTTGTGGATCTGTATATTCCCAACTGAATTTTGAAGTGGTTTCTAACCTATATAAACGTAAAAGATTTTAGAATAATTTAATTTTGATAGTCATATAGGTTAAAAAATTTTGTAAGATAACGTACCCATAAATTTAAGTAGAGAGGCTTTAAATTATTCTGCATTCAACATCTAAAGTTGTAGAGCAAAAGGAAAATTTCTTGATAAAGATTAGATCATTTGTGGATCTGTATATTCCCAACTGAATCTTGAAATATGTTTTGATAATAGTTTCTAACCTATAAACATAAAAGATTTTAGAATAATTTAAATTTGACAGTCATATAGGTTAAAAAATTTTGTAAGATAACGTACCCATAAATTTAAGTATAGTAGAGAGGCTTTAAATTATTCTGCATTCAACATCTAAAGTTGTAGAGCAAAAGGAAAAATTTGTATACATTTGCTTTTGCATGTTACATGAACTTGTATATTAAGGGAAACTTGTACAATTTCTTGATAAAAATTAGATCATTTGTGGATCTGTATATTCCCAACTGAATCTTGAAGTATGTTTTGATAATAATTTCTAACCTATAATAAACGTAAATAACCTATAATAAACCTATAATAAACGTAAAAGATTTTAGAATAATTTAAATTTGACAGTCATATAGGTTAAAAAATTTTGTAAGATACCCATAAATTTAAGTATAGTAGAGAGGCTTTAAATTATTCTGTATTCAACGTCTAAAATTGTAGAGCAAAAGGAAAAATTTGCTCTTACATGTTACATGAATTTGTATATTAAGGGAAACTTGTACAATTTCTTGATAAAGATAATAGATTAGATCATTTGTGGATCTGTATATTCCCAACTGAATCTTGAAGTATGTTTTGATAATAGTTTCTAACCTATAAACGTAAAAGATTTTAGAATAATTTAAATTTGACAGTCATATAGGTTAAAAAATTTTGTAAGATACCCATAAATTTAAGTATAGTAGAAAGACTATTATTCGCCTTTAAATTATTCTGCATTCAACGTCTAAAATTGTAGAGCAAAAGGGAAAAAATTGTATATATTTGCTCTTGCATGTTACATGAACTTGAGTATATTAAGGAAAACTTGTACGATTTCTTGATAAAGATTAGATCATTTGTGGATCTGTATATTCCCAACTGAATCTTGAAGTATGTTTTGATAGTGGTTCCTAATCTATAAACGTAAAAGATTTTAGAATTTAAATTTGACAGTCATAGAAAATTTTGTAAGATAACGTACCCATAAATTTAAGTATAGTAGAAAGGCTACTAACGGCAGAAGCCAAAATTCAACCAAGATTCGCCTTCAAATTATTCTGCATTCAACGTCTAAAATTGTAGAGCAAAAGGGAAAAATTCGTACATTTACCTCGAAGAAAGAAAAGAGGCAACGTAACATCTGCAAAGTCGAAGAAGGCGCGTAATACGTGAGGCGGTTGTCGAAAATAGGCTCAAGGCTTTTTCCCGCGCGATCAAAAGGTTCTTGGTAGAAAGCAAAAGATTTCTAGAGAGGAGGCAGGTAGGTAGTCGGCCGCTTTCAGATTTATGCAACAGTGGGTAAAACTAGACCACATTCGTACGGGTTCGTAAGCCAAGATTGGCATAATGTCTCCAGTTTCTAGGTATACCGACATCCCGAGTTATTTATTGCCCTGACCTTTTAGCTCTCTCGTTGGTTTCACCACACGGACACACATACTTGTATTACCTCCCCATAAAAGTTCTCCGTTCCTGGCTGCGTGTTCGCATTGGCTCCACAGCTTGGCAGAGGCTCATCCACTTTTATTCCCATGATAACACGCGGCCGCTTGTTTCTGCTACACTTTGAACTAGTTACCTCGCTTGTTTTCACCTTTGCGTGTCCAGCTAAACGGGAATCCAATATTTCTGGACGAGAAACAGGCAATTTTTGTGCAGGAAATAATATATCCTATAAATAATTTTACATTTAGATCTTCAAAATTTAAATTTTGGATTATTTATATCTAGAGCGAAATTTCATACTTGCACTCCTTTGAAGAGAGTTTTATTTTTTATATATGTGAATCTTTTGAATCATTTGACTGGAGGAATGATTTTATAATGAGATAGAGAGTATAATAGGTATTCTAAAATTTTTTTCAATTTTTTGAGAACCTAAAAAAATATAGTCATGAACGTGAATTCTTTGAAAACTATCCATTAAGAATTACATATCCATTTATATATCCATTAAGAATTATATAAAAGAATTATATTATAAATAAATAAAGTAAAAAATATCTTTCAGTTATTTACTTACATGTACGAAAAGTTTGTATCATCTTAAAATCTTCAGGTTGAGAGTCGCTGGTTTAACTTCAAATAAGATAAATTTCATTTCTTTAAACAAAATTCGTGGTCTTTTCAATCGTTGACGAATTGAGCGCAATATATATTCTTAGGATCCCAGGTGGACCATCACCTGCTTCTTCAAATGCAGACGAGATTGCAACGCAAGAAAGGTTTACTGAAATTTCCTCGGGCCGACCGTGACTGCAAAGAATCGCAGGCGTAATTTTCGGTATAACGAGTTGGAAATTTATGACGGCAATAACGAAGTGATAATAGCCTCCTTAACCCTGAGGTATCTGAGTTGGGTAAAGGCACAGGTTCTATTTGCTCTTATTTCTCTTACCCTTTCCTCTTCGTCCTCCAAATCTGAGGAAACGTTTTAACCTTGCAAGGTCAAGTCTTTCTGCATCACCCTTTATTTCTTTCTGCCTTCAGTTTCTCGTCAAACTTTGCTCAAGTGTCGACTGTTCGTCTCTTCGAATCGAGTTAGAAGTAGATAAATTTTGTGACAATTGTGAATTTTTTTGTTGATGAATAAGTGAATTTTGAAATCTGAATTTTTTAATGATGAATACTCCGAGACGCGTAAATTTTTTAGTTTTCAAGATTTGAATTTTTTGGTGCTTTTATAAACATTTTATATCGATAATTCTTTCTTATTTAATACTTTTGAATAAATGTAATAGTTTGACTTCCTATGTATTTTATTACTTTGAGTAAAGTAAAAGGACGTGTTCTAGTGAAACCATCTCTCGGTTCACATCGAAAGCTTGTAAGTACTTAACATCAGTCAGTTTGATTCGCCGATAAATAGTCCGGTTCAGGAGTGACGAGACTCCCATATACTTCGTTGCCAGTCAAAGAAGAAAGAGGATCGAGTGCCAGAATCTGCTCACAGATGTCGGCACGTTTACGTCTTTCTTTAGCTGGTCCAACGATATCGTTTCTCGTATTTTATTTAGCAACCGTATCGATTTTTATTCCATCACGTGTCTTTTTACAGACGAATAAAAGTCATCCACACCACATGAAAAATGAATTTTACGCCATCTTTCCACGAGGAATATATATATATATATATATATATATATATCGTTCAACAAATCATCCCTGTGCCAGAAATTCTCTGCATTATCCATTCAAGAAATTCAATCGATTCTCGCGTAATAAGGATCGTTCACAAACAAACAGATCATGTCTCGATACTAAAATCTACGATTTTCCTCGACCGTTCGCTCTTCCGTGGTTAACACTGCCCATTAGCCTCGCCACTCGATTTACCCTTACAGGCCTACCAATCACGATATAAACCTCATATCAATTTATCTAACCATCCATTCGCGGCTGGTGGCTGCTCGTTTTCTTTCCACGTTGCAAAACACACCAGTTCGAGCTAAGCGCGCTATAACCACGACTCCATGAATAATGCATGGCTCAATTTTATAGATGCAGGTGGCTCTCCCGGGCATTTGCCCGGTGAAACCGCGTCGAGATTCCCTGGCACCTTACGCGGGACATTTGCGTTACATAGGTTAGGAAATTCCGACATAGTTGGCTAGCGAAACCCCACCAGGCATTCGAGTGCGCATTCAGTGTCGTTTATTGCCGAACATCACGAAATCCCATACTAACCTGCACGATTTTCGAATGTGAAAGCCTCTTGTGGCCTTTTTGGCCGGCCTTTGGTTCGCTGCAGCGAAGATTTTCGTTAAATGTCTTCGAACCATGCTCGAGCCACCTGTCGATAGAATACTATTGCGCAGACTGTTGCGCAACATTATATATTTACGTATTTCTTTGTTTTCGGAAAGTGGATAATGTGTTGGAAGACATGAAGCGTCTTGTTGACAATTTCTCGATCTACAATATACATACACTATTAATCGAAAGTTTAAAGTTATGTTGGAAATATTTTATTATATATTATATAAAATATAATATATAATTTATATATTATATATAAATCGTATATTATATAAATATAATATATAATAAAATATCGTAAAATATGTGAATTAAGAAGATAGATAAGTTAAAGTTTTATCGTCTTTATTGGTTTTCGAAATGATATGTTAGAAATCACAAAGAAGAAAATAGATTAAAATTTGAAAATCTACTGGATTAAATGAGATTATTATCAATATATCTGTAATATTAATTTCAAAATAGCAATGAAAATGATAAAAAGAAAAGCAAAATGATTCGAATGATTTTTGATATTACATATAAATTATTTAATGACTAAAGCAAATATTTTTTTTTTAGAAATGATCGAAAATGCATATTTTTCCCTTTTCCTTTTTTTCTTACAAGAATATCTTTTCGAAAAACTAAAAAACTAAAATTTCGATAATTTTCGAGTTTTTCTCGAAAGATTAAGAAAATTATGACTGTAACAAATAGAAATTAGAAGGTTCTCGTACAATGAAGAGAAAAGAATAAAAAGTATACTTATAAGATTATACTTATAAGATTTCTCGCGACTTCCCCACATTATATTCAACATTTTTGCACGAAACACAATTATCCAACGTAAATATGCAGAGTCAAAGATTTCGTTAACGATTAAACAGCCGCAAACCATGTTTTCGTACACTGTTTAATTCGAGGCGGCGGATGTACCGACACTGAACTTCGATAATTGTTCATTCGCGTATCTCGCGTGTACCGCGCAAACCGTCCATTGATTAGCATTTTTTCTTTTTTAATTGATTCGCCGAGCGGATAAAATTAGAACCAATCCTGCCGCGGTTACAACCGCGGTCCGTGATCGAGCTAATTAGCTTGATGGAAGAGAAAGGAACGTCAAAGTTAACGCGGCCACGCGGGTTTCGACCATCGTAATTGCGATGTAACAACTGAAACGACGGCGTTCGTAGGCGTTGCTATCTCGAAAGAGGTTTATATCCTGCGAGACGCATTATCATATGAAAAAAATATACGTAATATTTCTTGCGTAGCCAGGACCCATGAAATGTAACTTCACGCGAAGTGACGTTACAATTCAAACGTTCCAACCACCGTGACGTTTATTTCGCATCTTCAGTAAAAGAAAGAAAGTTTTGGAAAAATTGTCGTTCCGTTTTTAATTAAGAGAATTAAGCTCCAAACGAAATTTTAAAAAAGTCAAATTAATCGATTTCAATGAGATAGATCGCAAAATAAACGATCTCGAATCTTAAGAAAAAGAGAGTCAAAATTGAGTTATATATATAGAAGCCAAATTAATCAATTTTGATAAAACAAATTAAAATTTTAATAAAATAAACGTACGAGTTGTGTTTAACATTTTGGCGCCAAATTCAAAACGTTTTAAAAAACGAAGCTAATCTTTTTGATAATTTTTGATATATTGAAACAAAATTCCAATTACCAATAACATTTTGAAAATTCATTTGAATATAAAAAAAATTTTGCATCGAATAATTATCGTCATAAAGGATTGACACGCGACGAAGTATATTATAATTCGCAAAATTCCACCGTAACGTTTTCTCGAAAATGCCATCGGATCTCAGGGACGATACACAATATTCGAGATCGAGAATTTAAATTCCAGAAAGATATTCAACCGGTATGACGGACGTTGGTAGTAATTATCGATATTGCGCCCGTGGTAGTCGAGCGCGCCATCTACATTCCGTGTGAATTCGCCTTTCGATGGAAAGAGAGAGAGAAAGAGAGAGAGAGAGCCTATCGACACTCGCGATGCTTTTAATGCATAAGATAATTGCGATCCTTTTGCACGAAAAGATTTATGATATCGAGTTCCTCCGACTCCGCCAGCCCCCCTCTCTCCCTCTTCTCATTTCCCCTCTCGCGTATGAGCAGTACGCGACGGTGCAGTTGTGCACATGGCTGTGTGAGGCTTCCGTTATTGCGCACACGTGTGTAATACGTGTGTACACGAGCGCCACATTTCTTATGTAATCCGGGTACTGACACGAATGCTTAGCGGACGAACAAAGTGTACCGCGGCGAAGAAACCGCATTTGCAGTCGAATTAATCGCGCGAAATGTCTACGTGAATGGCCAATAACCCGTACGCGTAATGAGGAATTAAAATGGCCGATTCTCTCATTCGATTTCGTATTTTTTTTTCTCTCTCTCTCTTTTTCTTTTCTTTTTTTTTTTTTATATCGAGGGCGCAGATTTATAAAGCGGGTACCGTTTCTTCGTTGGGGCACGTGGCTGCGATTACCTCGCGAAAATATGCTGGATATTAACGGGTCTGTTTTTTGGAGATTGCCAATAAAATAATTTTCTGGGGGATTGCGTTATTCTTAAAAATATTATCCCGTTGATCGAAGATAATAATTTATTTAGAATAGTTGTATAATTTTTTTTCAAATTTTTATAAATATAAATTTTGAACGTCTAATTATAACAAAAAAAAAAATTAGATATTGAAAGATACTTTTCCAAAATAAATCTATGAAATTAATTTCAATCTTCGATAAATCAAAAGAATAATGCATTAACTTAATTTCCAACCTCGAATACAAACCGCTTAACGCCTATAATTCTTTTTTATCGACACGGTGGAAACGTTAAAAAAAAAACTCCCTAGATACCATATGGCAGACGTACAATTTTAATCTACGAAAATTCAACATTCTCTCCTCGAAACGCGCATAGCGTCAGACACCAAGAAAGAGAGAGATAGAGAGAGAAAGATTGGTGTCCGAAACGATGGCGGCTTCGTGAGATATTCAAAAAGAGATGGAACCCAGACGAGACAAGAAAGGAGGAGCGTCGAGGAAATGACGTGAGGTCGAAAGGCAGAAAAGGAGAGAGCGAGTGAGAGAGGGAGGAAGTGGAGTAGCGTGGAGGAGGGCGTAGGGACGGTGACGATGATGGATGGGTCCACAGAAATCCTATGTCCGTTTGCTTTTTGGGCCGCCGCCATGAACTCCCGAGACAACCATGGACGATCCCCCATGGTATGGCTCGGATACGGCTTTGAGATACACAATTAAATTTGGGGAAATTGGGGCGAAAAAGGGCTGAATCCAATATCTTGTCACGTGCAAGAAATTATGTGGAATGGAAATGTTTTGAAAAAATTTTTAAAATTCGTTGCTGACAAATTATAAATTAGAAATCTCTTGGTGAAAATCTTTCGAGAGATAAACCCAATTTATTATTCGTATTTATTATTTATATTTATTATTTATATTATTATTTATATATTATTTATTATTATTATATATATTATTTATTATATATTATTTATTATTATTATATATATTATTTATTATATATTATTTATTATTATTTATATTATTTATATTATTTATATTATTTATATTATTATAGTATTATTCGTATTTATTATAGAATATACTCGTAATTTTATTTCACGTTTTGATGAGAAAAACTTGAAAAATAGTAAATTTATTATGCAAAAACACATTATGAAATATCTAAAGGAAAATACTTATTATGATATTTGAAAGATGAACCATATTTTTGTTTCATAGGTGTCTCCACAACTTGAACTCTCTGAACAGGTGTAAATAAAAAGAGGGATGATTTTAGACAAAGTAGGACAGTGATAAGTTCGGTATACAAATGCACACGTTGAGACGGCCCATTCTTGCTCATTATCTCCAGACTCTCCTTCGGCCTTTCAGACTCTCTGTCTCCTTGTCCGGTTCTGTCTGTTCGTCTACGGACGGAAGACGAAAAAAAAAAAAAAAAGAAAAAAGAAAAAAAAAAGAGAGAAGAGGGAAGAAGGAGGCCTTCTATCAGATACTCTCCTCAGGGGCTTCTAAGCCCCCTCTATGAGTGTCAGTCGACTTGACATTCTTCTTATTCCACCGGCGACTTCTGTTGAATTCCTTTTTCTCTCGTCCTTTACCGAGACTTCTTGGCCCAGGTGGCCGTTCCAAGCTTAGGACACTTCCACTTCGCGATACATACATGTATACCAGTTTCCTGGACGAGAATAAACCAGTGGCCAGCTGTTCCAAACGAAACGAAACGAAATTTTTCTAGTTCCAGTCAATAGCTTGCAATCATTCCTTCCTCTCGATCCTTGGACGCACGTCACTTCTATTTTTATTTGTAAAACTTTAAAATATCAGTAATCGCTTAAATATCGTTCGTTTAATTAATAAAGAATCAAAGAGAAGGTAGAAATTTTATTTCTGATAAGTTCTTTCTTCTTTTGACGATCGCCAAGGACATTCACGATTCCTTTTTATATCGAAGATTGAGGAAGTTCACATAGCCGACCCTATGTAAACAACCGGCTAAATTCCTCAACGAAAGTTGGCTTGACGTGGCGCGCCCTCTATGCCGAGGCTAGGCTGTCTCTCGGTCCTTTTGCCGGGCAAAAAGCGACGCTTCTCCCCCATCGGGGCGAAGAAAGTTCAACGAAAACAACGTGACATAAAGCAGCCTAGGACGGAAATACAAAAAGCAAGACGGATTGCCGCGCTTAAAATATATGGAGAGAGTCGGACGGACGCGAGTTGGGGAACCGGAGGAAGTTCGATCACGTGTACCGGATTAAAGAGACCGTTTTCCATGTGCATGCACTACTATTCAAAAATTTGGAATCACATTTTTCCGCCATTGATATCTCAATTCATAAAATTCTAACTTTCGGTTAATTCTTATCTATATTCTATTCTATATATTCATTTCTGTATTCATTTCTTATCTATAGTCATTTTCGTTGATAAATAAAAATGTATCGCGAAACTACTAAAAGTTCGATAATCATCAATTATCATATATATACATGAACGAAGAACTAGTCGAACGAAAACAGTTGGATCTTCGAAACACATACCCGTTCTGGTGGAGGTTTTCCAAGGTGGTTCACCGGATTCCACGCAATTAATCTGAACCTCTGTCAGCGACGTCGACCGGTCATATAATCCAAGGAGGAGGCTCGTGTATAGCGAGTCGAGGCTCGGTGTATAGGGAGGCCATGAGAGGGCGAGCGATAAAATTAATGGGATATCTAGGGTATCTAATCGAAGAGCGTTTCAAGGCCTGGCCTTAAGGTGGCCACGTAAAGCTTAGCTTAATTGGGCAGCGAGTGGTGGCCGCGCCTTATTAGCGGGTTACAACATCCGGCTAGCTGTTCATCTGAAAAGTCCTGCATGTATCCTGCGGCGGGTCTGAAAGACCAGTCGGTCCCGGAGAGAAGAGAGACAGAGAAGGAGAAACGGAGAGTGAGAGGGAGAGAGAGAGAGAGAGAGAGAGAGAGGGAGAGAGAGAGAGAAACGAAGAAGCGGAGCAACTAGCCTATAATAAGCCGTACGGTTGTGTACGTTCTGTTCTGTTCCGTTCCGTTCCTTCATGCTGCGCCAGTGAAGGCAGACCCATAAATCTCTCGAGCATACTCCAGGGGACATTTGATCCTTGCGTAACCCAACGCCGTTAATTTATTGCCCCGCGTTTAAAGTCACCTTCGTCCGCGAGAGAGCAACGGCTACGCCGGCATCAGAACGCCGGTTCAGCATAAACCGACGATTCTGGCCAGCTTTTCTTGTTATCGACCTCTTCAACGTACACCTTACACCCGTTCGTACTTCGTTCGCGTGATCCATTCTGCATGATCGAACAAAAACTCTCTTCGTTCAAGGACACCGATTCGGTGTTGAAACTTACGAGACTTTGTATATATGTATGTATATGTATATATATATACTGTCGTCCCAGTTGCAGTGTTTCCTCTTCACGATGAAGAAAATCTTGCACATTCTATGCGAGCCGTGTTTCCCACGACGAGTTCAAGCACAATGAAAATGCCGTTTAATTCTTTTCTTCACCGGCAAGAATGTATACCGGTGATTAATTTGATCTTGCGCCCAGATAACGCTTTCACACCGTTCCAAGGACTCGGTTTGCGCGACTCGGGATTCAAGCATTCGATATCGCTTGATATCTTCCTTTGAAAAGAAGGGAGAAATATCGATTTAAATGTTTACAATTTTGTGAACGAATGGAATCACGAATGATCGTGATCCTTGTGAATTCTGTTTTCTATTTCTTTCGATAGGATCAGAGGTTAAAGTCGTTTCTATCGTTCGTATAGTTTGTCACGTGACCACGATGCGCGCGCATTGTTACTTCATTAATTCTAGCACGTGAATAGCTTGGAATACCTATTCCATGATATTTCTTTTATCTCTTCGAGATGAGAATAGATTTTTTCCCGATAATTATTGCTTTCTACGCTTGACATATTTCTTTGAAAAGAAAAGAAATATTAATTAATTGAATATTTAATACGATCGTAAATTTTTATTCTATTGTTGTTCATCTGTTCGCTAAAATCAGAGGTTAGGTTATTTCTATGATTGGTCATAGCTTGTCAGCATGTGATGCGCGCGCAATATCTGTTGTATTTGATTATTACTCCATATTATTTTTCATATTTATTCAAATTGGAAATAGAATTGTTTTCGATAATTTACACACGTCGATTAAAATTTCCGTTCACATCGGACGAAGTATCGAACGAATATTTTAATTAAACTTACATGCTTGGCCAGGAAGAAAAAGTCTAATTCACTGGCCGGACGAGACTAATCAAGATTCGAGTCTTCGCCGCTGGAATCGATTGACTTCCAACCAGACAGCTGCATACGTAACTCGAGAGGATATTGGCAATATCCTTGCGCTACCTTGTTATTAGGATAATAGTTATTCGTGGTCAAGCTAACGCAAGTGTTCGTTCCTAGCGCCTGTGGCATTGACTTGCATGATACTGCAATATATTTATATATATTTTTATAGACAAGACATAATTGATTCTAATAAAAAGTTTACAAATCCTGTTTTGAATTTTTGTTAACACTAAGGTTATATTGAGCTCGAAGTTTAATTGGCATCAATGACAAACGACCCTTGATAAATTCAAGGATAGTAAACTAGTAAAATTTATTCTTGCACTTATGATCGTTGTAGGCGTTGCAAAACTCTGTAAATTTTATTTTAAATTTTTCTTACCACTGCACTTGTGCAATATTTTTGAAGTCTGAATCTTCATTGACACTAATGACAAACGACCATTGACAAGTTCAACGATCCTCTAATGGCACTTGAACTCGGTCATTTACTTTTGAAGTGTGTGATCGTAGGAGAAAATCGTCTTTCATCGATCCAAAGTGACGGGCACTTGTTATTTATCGTTTTCCAGTGGTCAGGATATAGTCGCAATTAGGCAACGAGAGTATTATCGATAAAGAGGCACATACTAATCGGCACGGGCCAGCTCGAGCGTGACTTAACACCGTTTCATTATTCCGTGAATGCTTTGATGATCTTCTGGGTTAGACGACCATGCAAAGACCTCCGTCTTTAAGGAGGCACCTTCATTAACCGGCTGACGAATGAACATTAATAAGCCCAGGCTTCTAAATGGAGGCGCGTTCGCGCGCGACTCATCAGCTTCTTTGATGAAACCCGTGATCTATGTTTATCCCTATGGTCATCTTTTGATTGGCTACCCAATTTTGCGGTTTTGAAACATGGGACGGCGTATTTTCGTCTTGATTGTGCTCGTCTTTGTGAATCGGACATCAAAGAAACGGATAATATTAGAAATTTCAATTTTAATGGGTTTTTAAAAGCGCCCAGTTTACACAGAGGATCGTGGTAAAAAGCTGAGAGCGTTATCTAGGATGCGAAGCGATAGTAACGCCATCAGGCGGGAGAATCAGGAGAGAAGCTAGATTAAAAGTTATAAGAAAACGTTAGAGATTGGTATGTTGTTAATTTGAGAGCGTAGCCCGAAGGGACGAAGGAAGAGGAAGATGGCATGTTCCCATAGCTTCTCTCTCCTTCTCCTGTTCGTCCGGCCGGGCAACGGAGAACCCTCGAATCCTCGTTCTCTCTCGTTGCGGAGGAGAGAGAGTCGCCATCCGTCTTCATCGGCCGACAGCGCGACGGGCGGCGTTTGCCTCGAATGCTCACCAAGGAGTTTTCTTCTTCTTCTTCTACTCCTCCCCCTTCTCCACCTCCTCCTGCTCCTTCTCGCTGCCCCTCATCCCTCTCCTCCTCCTTTTTTCCCTCCCTCGTACACCACCACTCTGAAATATTCTCGTTTTGCCCTCTTGCACTCGTGTGGCAACAGCTAACCTAACTCTTTGAGATTACGTCTCGCGAGATAGTGTATGTGCGCGCGCACACACGCTCGATCACGTGGGTCCGTGTCGAGAGTCCAGTTGGTCGTCTTTCTTTCTCTCTCTCTCTCTTTGCGTGGAGCGCTTCTTCCCTCGCTCCCTTGGCAAGTACAATTAATATTCTTGTTCGGGATTCGTGTACCGCCACACCGAGCGCAGATCATGTCACGGATATCTGTAAGGTATCTATCATACGCGGAACTGCGCCTACGAACAGGCGGTCGAGAAGCTTTTTCTTCGTTGGACAAGGATTTTTGTTTCGGGCACTGTAAAAAGTTTCCCGCGTGCCGAAGCAGGTTGCACGGCGTTCATTAAATATCTCGGATTGCTGCCTCGAGCGCTCTCTGCCGAGTATACGGGAGATTAACGAAGCGTCCCTGTGGTGTCCACTCTTCGTACTCTTCGCCATAACTGTTTCGAATTGAAAGGAATAAAAATTAAAAATTTTTCTAGTTTTATCGTTCTTTCCACGTTCTTTTTCATTTTCGCTTTCAACATTCAAGAAAGAGAACAAGAATTTTGCCAATTTGTATTTTCATCTACATCTCCTAAAAATTCACAGATTGGATTAGGTTTAAGTTAGGTTGGGTAACCGTGAACCAACGTATTTCTAGACCTTATTCGTTGAATATATATCAATCTGTAGCTCGTATGATAAAAAAAATCCAAAGAGAGCAACGAGACACCGGTACATCTTATTAGTCCACTTGCATTTTAACGAGAACCCGAGTTTCTCGGAACAAGATCGAAATTAGAACGCGCTCTTATAATGCTTTACACTGTAACCGCGTATACGTAGCTTTGAAATCAAAGTACGGCTTCAAGGGTAATCCGTTTCCACGGATATGCTCTGTGAAATATTACCTAGGTTTCGTCGAAAGGAATGGGGAAAAAAAAAAAAAAAAAAAAAAAGAGAAAAGTCACGGTTACATATTCGATTCTACGATCAAGGACACGAGTTGATCCACATCCAACCTCTTCCTTGGTGAAAGAAATTTCCATTTACTCTTTATTACTTTATTGTGACATGTAGAATAATTCACAAATACACGCAAATGATTATTACTGATCCAACCTCTTCCTTGATGAAACTGAAATTTCCATTTACTCTTTATTACTTTATTATATTATTATATTATTAAATATATACATATAGGATAATTCACAAGTACATGCAAATGATTATTATTATTATATTATATCCTTTTCAAGCTACAGTAATTATTTATTTGTCAGGGATTCGCGAAAATATCAAATAATTATTTCTGAACCAGCCTATAATATATAAATATATTATATTACAAAAAATTAACGAAGAAACACGAGACTAACGAGGGAATCCGTGATTCTCTCGCGCATTGTGTTCCAGAGAGGAAACGAGGCCGGCAAACGTACACCCGATACCAAACCCTCGAGCTCGAGAAGGAGTTCCACTACAACCGATACCTGACCAGGCGGCGTCGCATCGAGATCGCGCACGCGCTCTGCCTTACCGAGCGGCAAATCAAAATCTGGTTTCAAAACAGACGGATGAAATGGAAGAAGGAGAACAAGTCGAAGGGTACACCTGGCTCGGGCGACGGGGACACCGAGATCTCGCCGCAGACGTCGCCGCAGGGTTGAGAGATCCCCGAGGAGTGGAACTTCCAAAGAGGTCTCATCTCTCTCAGGGTCGTTAATACCTTGTTTCCAGCACTACCTCCTCCCCCGTACACACATACACATGCATATACACACGTACACCTTCGAAAAGAAAGGGAAAAGGAAAAAAAAGAAAGAAGGAAAAAAAGAAAGAAGAATCGAAAAATCGCCCACACACACACACACACACATACACGCCCAGCCATACACATATACGTACACACCTACTCGCCCCTCCCCACTCATACAGCAATGACGCTTATTTTCTGTCGTGTTAATCAAGTTGCTCGTACCAAAAATGGAAGAGGACAACGTCGTTAAAGGGATAAAGATAGAGAGAGAGAGAGAGAGAGAGAGTCGAGAGAAGAGAAATTACCGCGAACCGACAGTGTGGATGGAAGTGAAGACGTGAACAGGACGATGACAAAGGGATAAAGGAGCGAGATTGCGCGCGCGAGACGAAACGAGGAAGGATGTATACGTGGAGTGAATAGAAGGAAAGAGAGAGAGAGAGAGAGAGAGAGAGAGAGAAAGGTAACCGAACACACGAAAGAGTCGGATGAAGATTTATAGGGACGTGCGAGATCTTCTAATAATCACGGAATGAAGAAAAGAAAAGGGAATGGATCGGATAGGAGGAAAACTGGATCACATGCTAATCAGAACCGCGTTAACCTCTGTTACATTTAATCGAATGTAATTGTACTAAAGCCTATAATTATAATAGAGATAATTTGGCAGAGAGAGAGAGAGAGAGAGAGAGAGAATGTATGGAAGGGCGCGAATGGAGAAAAAGGAATGGAGAGAATGCGAGGGCGAGTGCGAGAAACAAACATTATACGTACTTTAAAAAACGCGAATGAATGTTATATATAGCGAGATTGTAATTGGATTCTTGTAATTGTATAGTAGTGTATGGATGAGTACTTTGAAAGCGTGTAAAGTGATATATATATATAAAGTATATAAAGTATATATACATATAAATATATAAATATATATACAAATATATATATAAAGAAAAGTGGGAATTTTACGCGTGAATGTGACGTGAGCGTGTATGCGAAGTGAATATAATATTATGGAGAAAACGTTGTATCGCGTGGAAAAAATTATCCTTTAGGTAAAAGCGTTTTATTATTTATTCTCTTACACGTTGTACACGCGTAGAGTCCGTAGTGCGGTTAGATCGTAATCGGAAATATAAGAAAAGGAAAAAAAATGGAAAATCTAGCGGAAAAAGGACGGTCGTCCAAAAAATCGTGTCTCTAGTTATATAGCGAGTAGATGATGAACGGTTTAGTGTTCTATAGAGGATCGTTTAGATAGGTTTTTTTCTCTATGATAACCGCGGTGGCTCAGAGCGAGGGTTATTTAATTAAATCGCGAACGTGCCAAGTGTGATCTTCGAATGTGTGTTTCTCCAGTGCCGGGAGGATTCAAAAGAAAGAAGAGGGAAAGAAAATGTTTTTCGCCAAGGAAGAGGAAAATTGATGAAATCTCGATGGAACGAACGGCTGCACACTTAACGTGGAGAAATTAATTGGAGAGAGGGACGAGGGATGAAAAATTAAATTGCGATTTCGATTATTAATCGTGGATTTCACCAGTGAAATTTCAGTGTGTGTGCTTTATGCAATCGGTTAAAATTCAAAGTGATTTTTTGGTGATCTGTCAATACGCGCCAATAGGGAGGAAATCCGTTTCTTCTTCGGACAGTGTGCCGATCGAATGAATGAAAAACAGTGCTGTTCTTAGGAGTATGGGAGGCCTCCGACGGAGCAGAATCGAATCTACTTGACATTTCTTCATCAGTGTCGTCGCAAGGTCAGTTTAAAAATTCTATACTCTTTTTTTTTTTTTTTTCACAATCATGGAATTTGTTCTTTCGATTACTGTTTCTTTCGAATGCTGTTTGAAGAACATGTCAAAATGGACTTTTATTTATTCTTGTCAACTAAAATATTACGGGTAATATTTTAATATAATCGCTGTGTATTATAATTGTGCATTTGCAACCAAAAGTATGGTCTACTATTTGAAAGAAAGTGTTTCGCAATAGTCAAAAGATCCTCTTTTTGTCACAATTTTATCTTGTATTATTTTTTATATTTAATATGATAGTATTCTCAATTTTACTTAAAAGATTTATTACTTAAAAGATTTATTACAAGATATTATTCAGAAAATTTTAAACTTTCTTGCAAACACTTTTCATCAATGCAGATGACGCCATAAAGTGAAAATATTTAAAAGAATTGTTTCGCTAATTCGTATCGTTTAACTTCACTTACCACGTTCCCTTTGTAAATATTCGAACAATGAAAGAGAGAGAAAAAAAAGAAAAAAATCTACTTTGACGAGAGAAATCCTCGATAAAATCAAAATTCGGGGAATCTTTGAGGGCGAGTGATCATTGAAATTTTACCGCTGCTCCGTGAGATACGAGGCCAAGTTACCAGTGATGTAATTCGTAGCATATTTTTGGAATAGGATGCTTTCGGCATGAAACTGCTTGGCACCTTAACTTGCTCTCTAGAGAGTAGAGCCATCGACAAAAGGCATTATTCTAGCTCTTCTTTAATTCAAAAAGTTTATTCTGAAAGAAGAAAAAGTATTTAAAAAAATAAACAAAATTAAAAATCCATACCGTTCTCATTATTTTATCAAAACTATCATTTCATCTTGAAATCAAACTCACTCGTATCTTCATAGGACAAAGATCTAAAATCAATATGGTTTTCTTAAAATCATCCCAAGTGAAATATATCTGATTAAAATAACCTCGTTTCCATTTTCAATATGCAATCACTAGTCATATGTTTGGAATACGTGTCAATTATAATCACTGCTTCGTTTCTTAGTAGCTCGCATATTCGACAAATTACACAGCGGTTCTGTTGTTCATGGATATCCATCGAACGCATGTTAAGCGTGCCAGGCAGTGACCAAACGCACCATCTATCGGCCTGGTTGACAAATTCATTCGAGAATCGATGACAGGATCGATGACATCGTTCTGTCGTCCAACCGGGCTGAATACACGTCGGAGAACTTTGCCGCGGCGAATTCTTGTGCTGTGTTGTAAAACTTAGATTCGACATTAATTTAGTTTATACCTTGTATACACGCAATTTAACGATATACGTAATGATTAATTAAATACGTAATAATGTATAAACGATGAAAAGACGATATTTAAACACAGCGAATGAGAGAAAAAAGAAAAAAAAAAAATAAAAAAAGAAAAGGAGGAAAAGAAAAATATAGATGTACATAGGAGGAAATAATCTAGGGATCTCGCAAACCTCGTTTACATGTAGATAGCATGGATTCGAAGAATGTTCCCGTAGGACACGAATAATGTCTCGCGAACTTTCTTTTGGACCGTTCTCGCGTTAACGAGGAAAAAAAAAACAAAGAAAAAACGATCGTGAAAAAAAGGAAAAAAAAAAAAAAATAAATGGAAGATATATGGAACTGATATACGTAATACAATGGTCCAGCTCGCGCACGCGCATCGATTGAGCACCGGCCGGCCTTTCTTTCTCGAGAGATTTATTTATGTATAACTTTTTGTCCTTGAGGAGCAACGAACTGTGAAAAACGGAAGATAGTCGACGATCGCTCGCTGTCTCTTCTTTTTTTTTTTTTCTTTTTTCGGAGGGAAGCGCCGAAACCCCGTACGTTTACGGTCAGGGGTCGTGATTCTAAATTGCTCGGGCAAATTGGCGTCAATTAAGCTCGATAGCCCGTCGAGGGGCTTCGCGTCGCTGTCGGTATGGGTTTTCGTGAAAGTTTCAAGGAAAGAGGAACACCGGCGATAAATAACGAATCTTCGATTTTCGTTCTGATCTACTTACTTTGAATTGTTTCCTTTCTTCTCTTTCTTTCTCTCATTTTATTGTTCAGCAAGTCGAGTCGGTAAGCGATACAAGTTTTAGGTTAGGACAAGGTTATCTTTTGCCTCGCCAGTTACATCGAAAGTTACTTAATAAAAATATATGCACTTTCCTTATCGCGATCGTTATTGAAATGAATTTTAAGAAAAAGTATAGTAACACTTTCTTTTTCTGGTTAATATTTTCTTTGGTAAATATTCTCGAACAGCATATTCACACAACACACGATACTCGACTAATATGTAATATTTTTGTTTCGTCGTTTCTCCGCCGGTGGTAGTAGCTCTGTCTGTCCGTTTAATCGAGATCGATTTCGATTAATTCCGTTTTTGTCATTCGATCTATTTTTTTTTTTTTTTTTTTTTTGGTTATTTATTTATTTTTTCGATCATATATCACGATGATTAATAAATATTTTGTTTCTTTCTTGTCCAAAATTGAAGTATCTTCTCTCGTAATATTGATCGCAATGTTCGCGATAAATCGATTAGTCTTACATCGATTCGGATGATATTTTTTTGCACGTTTTACGGTAGATAAGTGAGACATGTGTTAATTTAGACTGCATTAATCAGTGATACCGTCTATGTAGGTCAGGCCTAATGGCCGGCATTGAAACTTAGGGTGCGGCTTTCGAGACAAAGGAAGTATTTATTGCCTTTGCGTCATAGTATCAACTGTTACGACATAATGGTCAAAGTGGAGGCAAAATTTCACGCATAAATGCTTACATGACAAACCGTTTTCCAGAAACTTTTCGCGGCCGCTAGATTGGCAACATTAATCCTCGTTTGGAATTGATTGGCAAAAACACGTTTGCACATTGTTGTATCTCAATTCATAATTGCAATATGCTCATAGCAGAAAGTTAAATCGATCGATCGGAAATACGTATCTTTTTTTTACGATTCTTTGTTTATTCAAGGTCCCATTCGGCGCGTACAAATGAGAAAAATTTGTTTGGTAAATTTATTGGTAAATTTATCACCGGTATTTCTCTCGCAAGCAATCGTTCGTGACACGTGGAAAAATTGACAGAATTGTGCAATAATCATGCGACGCTGCTTTACGTGATAAAAACCATATGGTTCTCAATGTTCCATTTATTTATTTAATCAACCGTCGTTTAGACAAAATGCAATTTTGGAATCTGAGGGAAACAAAAAAAAAAAAAAAAAAAAAAAAGAAAAAAAAGAAATTATCAATAAATCAATGAATTTATTATATACCGCGAGCGATCGCCGTAAGAAAAACCAGTTTAGCTTAAAGTGAAAAAATTTTGTATCTATCGGACTAGCGAACTAATACTTATATATAGAGTAAAAATATATATGTATAAATGCGGCAAAGAAAAAAAGAGAATAAGGGGAAAAAAGGGAAAATTCCTAGAGTTAATCGGAATGTGTAAAATGCAAATTATATATTTTATCTTTACTCTTATATAGTCGCGTAAAAATTAAACAGATATATACGTAATTTAAACGAAAAAAGAAAAAAATAAATAAATAAATAAAAGAAATGAAAGGAAAGAGAGGAAAGAAGCGTGTATACCGTGATTGTATATGTAGAGTTAAAGCGAAGAGGATTAAGGAACAAGTGGGAAACGAGTAAAGAAAGAGAGAAAAAAATAACAACAGTGTGTGTACGTACGAAGTGAGTCACTAAGCTAGCGCTTAATCGATAAGGTTAACGTTTAAAGCCTAAGTCTTAAGATGATAATTAAATAGAATTAAGGAAACGGGCATGTCGGTTGCAGCGTGTGGGGGCGGTGGTCGTGGAAAAAAGAAAATAGAAAATGAACGAGTCTGATCGAGTAAACGCTTGGTCGTTGTTCTGTGTACCATGGGCAATGCGCAATTAAGTAATTAATGTGGGGTTTGCGATCGTGTATATATAGTTAATGTCTATTTGGGGAGTTCGCAAGCACCATTTATCGGATAAAAGAACTTAAAATGCTTGATGAAAAATAAGCAGCTTTTGGTATCTTATCGTGTAATACGTATTTATTGATAGCATGTTGCATATAAGGTGGATTACCTTCAGTTTTTCGATAATCGTCCAATAAATATTTTTTACTATATATATCGCGTGTATAATAATAATAATGAATTTTTCTCGTCCAATGAACTGAATGTGTTTATAATAATAAAATATTATTTGATGCATTTATTATAGATATTTTGAATCATGCTTACCACGTCCAGATTATTCTTAAGTAGAGAGAAAAGATGTCTGATAATTGGCGATTAATTATAAAGCCACGTCCTCACACGCCTATGCACCGAAGAGTTCCTGACAACTTGTCATTCTCCAGACAGGTTGCTAATTTCGTATATCTTTCTAGGCATTGTATATCTATCAAAATACGTAAAGAAAAAGGGGAACGGTAGTCCATTGCCTCTCGTATTTCAGTCAAAACAAAATCCATCATTTCGAGTGCTGTAATTTAAGAAACGTTCATCATGCCGTATAATTCAATTAACCGTCTTTTATACAAATATATAAAAATAGCACTGAGCCAAAAAAAAAAAAAAAAGCACAATTAAAAACTTTGGATTTCATATCGATAAAATAGAAGAAAATTCGCTACACTCGATAAGAACACGATATTATCTCTAAAATTTTATTTGACTGCGTAGTATCAATCGGTATTTCTTTGTTAATTTTCTTTTCGGAAAATAAATCGAAAAACGCGTAGTAAGAACATATGTTTTCACATGTCATTATTGCTGTAATGAAAAAATTTAAAATACTCCTTTACTACTGTACATTCGATACATTTGTAAATACAGTTAATCGATGCACATATACAACTTTCCTCGATTAAATTAAAATATCGTCATTGTTTCAGACGAACATTTTTCCAATTCGATAAAAAAAATTTTCTAAAATTTGCGGTTTCATTGATAATAATTCCGTACTACGAAGACTGATAAATCCAATAAATACACGATAAAAATATTATTTTTCACGATAACAGAATTTAAAACGAGAGAATGGTGACGTGAGATTCACTTGATCATGAAATAATTTCCTAACCTCGAGATCGTTTAGAGAATCGATTCAAGATTTTTACTTTTAGAAATTCATTGTCAAAGGAACAATAGTACTTATCGAGGGTGCTCCGATTTTCTTTGAAATGCGGCGAAATAAGTCCTGTGTCATGGGCCAGGCTTGTTACACACGACATTGTAAATAATTCCATGCGAATGAAGCGAAAAGATGAACGCATCGATGAAGTTTTTTTTATCGGCGGGGCAATGTGAAAGGCGACGTCTGACGTCGTGGCATTGAATCGCGAGCCGCGACCACTGTATACGATACCGCGTAGGTAAAGTAGGTACCTGTTAAATAGACTAAAAAAAAAAAATGATTACAAAGTTAATGATAGCAGAGAAACTAATTAATTACTATTTATTGATACGGTACTGTAACGATATACGACGCAATCGTCCCGGTATACGGACGATTCGACCACGTTCGACGATCTGATTGTCTGTAACCGTGACGAAGGAAAATAGAGTAAAAGGATGACAATATTATTAAGAGCCGCCACGTAGTCGTCCCCCAGATGTACTTGTGATCGCTCCAGTGTGTAGCGTTCTTATGCTTTATTTTCAATGAAATGTAAGAAAGGATAAACACACACGACTGTTGTAGATATTTCACACCTGTAGACGTCTATATATATATAACCATTTTCTGTATTTATAGATATCGATACGTATAGATATCTATATTTACAGATTCGTAATAAAAAACGCAAATAATCGATACCAATGCGATTTTGTGAATAGAGCTTAAGATGCCCCGTGGAATCGGAATTATGTATATCATTTTTTCTCGCTGCATCGGCTGCACACTCGAGCCATCAGTGTTACGTGGACACATTGCTCCGACCGAGCCGGTAGAACATTCATGTACATGTTATATTATACAGGAACATATTACACACATACACACGAACAGCCGCGCACGGACGCACGTGCACACATATACGCAGCAGTACACGCCCAACACAAAAAAAAAAAAAAAAAAAAGACCGGGTACAACGCATTCGTTCGAAACGGTTATGCGCGATGCGGAAGAAAGAAGAAGAAAAAAAAAGGAAAAAAAAGAGAAACTCATTTTTAGATAGGTGTGTGCCTACAGGCCGAAAAATACGTAGGCACTTTACCGAAGTATAAGTGGAAAAGATGATATAAATAAATGAATCTATATATATATAAATATAAATTATATATATATATTTAAATATAAATATATGGAATATAAATATAAATAATAAAAATATAATAGTATTACGAATTATGATAAACGTATATAATTATTTTGTAGTGTCCCGCATTATGTAAACTAAATGTACACATGAGAGAGCGAGAGAGAGAGAGAGCGAGAGAGAGCGAAAGAGAGCGAAAGAGCGAAAGAAAGAAAGAGAGAGAGAATGCGCGAGAGAGAGCAGAAGAGAAAAAGAAAAGAAAAAATGTATGCCAGAGAACGATGTTGATCATGATGACGACGATGATGATATGGCGATGATGGGTAAACGACGATTACGAAATAATAACGATTGCAAATCGGACGAACGATACATTACGATACACGCGAATGAGATATGTATTAATGAGTAATGACGGCGACGATGACGATGGGAAACGATAATAGTATTATACGCTATCATGTCGACAAGTCTAAACCGTATTGTATTATATTATATAAGAGTCTGTCCATATTAATAATAATTATATTAATTATAATAGCTGTGTTTGAAAACGAGAAATAAATTGTGGTTGAATATGAAAATCGAATAGATTGGTGCTCGAATTCTCTCGCGAGTCGTTAAAAAATTCGGACGTCCACGTTTTTACTATTCTTCAACTTTTCGTTTCCACGTCCGAACCTACTTTATCGATCGAATACATATACGCGGTTGAAAGCAGTCACGTGGACTGTGGTGGTTGGGGCTCGTTCGACCCCGGCTCGCGAGATTGATCGCCCACTCTCTGCGCGCGAGTATAACGTGTCTTCTTTCTTTTCTATTAAATTAACCGATTGGTAAAACCTCATCGACTCGTTTGTTTTGACGCCAGCTACGAGTGTGTGTAATTATACACGCTACTGGCTTCGAGACCATCTTCTCGTATCTTAGAATATATCGGACAAATAGCCGTAATTACTATCTGCCATTTTATAACGCCTTAATAATCATCGTAAAACCATCATTAAATTCCTCGTCCGTATATTTTATCTAAACGATATGCACGATCTTGACATACGGCATTAGATATATATTGACAGCCTCGTTGAGTAATTAAGACGTCCCGAATTTTTCGATTAATTTTATTATTTTTTTATATTGAATATTCCTTTTATAATTTTTAAAAACACGATATACTCATATACATTTTCAGGCCTTGGTAAGTTATAAGGGAAATTAGAATTTTCAAATTCTAAGCTCTAAATTTCAAACTGAGAAACATGGTCACCTTGCTGACGTATGATGAAATTAAATCGAAATTAGAATCGATCGAATAATCATTAAGGAATGGTGGTCTCGAAGTTGGATGATTGATAAGCTCTAATTCATGGCACGTGACGTACAGTAAAAGTTGGATAACTACTCCGGACGATCTATGGTACAATACTGCTCGTTACTATCAGGGATTCCTCTTGACACGTCACGAAAAAAACTATCTTTATTTTAACATTTCACCCTCTTTTTCATTCGATCTTCCCTATGTATATAAATTTGAAAAATAATTTCCAATTCTCCACGATCCATCATGCAAAATTTGCAATCTGACATTTGAACACTTATCCAACATTTGTGTTCGGCAAAATTCAATTTCGAGGAATCCTATATTCATATAATTCAGATTAAATTTCAATATACTTATAAGTGCAAAATTAAATTCGAGTCATATCAAATGTCACATCAAATTCCAATTCGATTGTTCCATAAGTGTCCTGTCCGAATCCCATCACTCTTTGGCTATCCAATTTTTATCCAGCGCATAGGCCAAAAGGCGTTGGCGAAACGGGGTCAAAGTCTTTCGTATACGGTGGCCCGCTAGCTACGCCACTGCGGGACCCTTCGAAAAGGTTGCCCGGTAACCCCCGAAGGTTGCATTTATACGAATTGTGGCGGAAGGAACCATTGTATAATCCAAGATGGCCTCCACCTCGGAGAGGATTATTATTGGCTAATACGAGGCAAGAGGCTCCGCCTTGGCTCACGGCTCGTGACGGGATGATTTATTGGGATTTCTGTCTGTTCGCCCCTGCGCTGCTGCAACGAACGTACCGTGTGCCTAGCCTTCCTAGACGGCCTGTGTACGCCTGAAACACCGCGATATTGGATTTCGACGTTTCGCCCAGGATTGCAGCTGCAACGAGCCGCGGATTTCTTCTCCCTCGTTCCAGAGATGTCTCCATCCTGTCTTAGGTTGGATACCGACCTAATTTCCTTTCCCGTTTTCAGCTTTAATTCACAGCCTTTTATTTAAGCATTTACGTTCTGATGCAAAGCAGGATGCAATTTCGTTTCGTTTTTCCTTGAAAAAATTATTTTCTATTCGTCCGAAAATCTTTTTTGGAAAATTAAAATTTGAAAATTCAACGTGGCTACGATGGTATTCTAGGAAAATTTGATTGGCGTTGCTGTTTTGGAATTGTTGCAGAAATTATTTTATTCCTATATTAAATGTCAAAATAAGATTTGGGGATTGTGGATGCAGTAGCTTTTGAGTTACGAGTGCGAAGATCGAATACAGCTGCACGTCTGGGACGTCTGTCAGGCCAATTGACGTTCCGTCTCCCTTTGACGTTATTTATGGTCAAGGACTGTCGGCAGAATTGCTCGTATTAACTCGCTATACTAACTCATTAAACTCCTCCAACGATAGTAGTGTGCAAAAGCACATACAAAAAAAAAAAAAAAAAAAAATCTTCCAAAAGAGAAAAGAAAACAAAGAAACAAGAAAAAAACGGTAAGTATATTCATTTACTTAATTACCTTAAAAAAGAACCATCTATCCATATCCCAAAAAAAGAAATCGAAATGAATAAATTAAATTTCAAAATTCCATTGTCGAGTGACAATCCCTGTAAATAAATAAATTGTTTCTTCAAGAGAAGACATCGAATCGTCATCGAGTGAGTATCAAGAAACATCCGCAAATTAAAGAGTAAGGAAACGCGCGCGCTGACCTTTGCCAATTCCGTTGTTGCAGGTGCATCCAGGTTGCAACGTGCGAGGAGCGAACGAAGGTGGAGAGGAAGGATAGAGAGAGACGAAGAAGGCGAGAGGCGCGAGGCGGTGGAGCAGAGAAGGTTGGCAAGATAGGGGGAAGGTAGGGGCGAGAGGATGGCGGTCAGAATTTATGGCCGCTTTATCACTTTACCGGCCTTGCCGCGTCTCCTTTAGCCGTGAGGAGGGCAGGATCTCACGATGAACTTTGGCACTCGACTCCACAGCACTCGACGAACGGTGAGCCTCCCCTCTAACTTTCTTGTTTACTCGCGTTTCGCCGGAGAGAGATTACGCGTACACCTGTTTCCTCTTTCACCCTTTCCTGGGCCTCCCACCGCTGAATCAGACACTGATTCGGGGGAATGGAAATTGTCTGATGACGATCGTGATCGTGCAATTTGGAAGAATTCGTTCTTTGATATTTTGATTAATTACGCGAGTGATATCTATCATTATTTGTAGATTGTTGATGTTTTTCGCATATAATTATTTTTCTTAAAAGTTTTAAAGAAAAATAGAATTGTCACGCCGTTTTATTTTTCCGCTCAAAAATTTAAATTCGTCTTAAAACTGACATTAAGAAGTAACTTTATACTTTCTATAATAAAGATATGGTAATAAAGCATATGGTAGGAGCTATTATTGAATAGGGAGCTCGTAAAATCAACCAGACGTAAAGTAATAAGTATCGGATGTCAACACTAACATCGTTTTGGTAGATCTATAGTTAGATAAGGGTCTCAACTTCGGACAAGAATACTGTAAACTGTACATATCTCTCCCAGATAAGGATTTTAAACTTCGAATGCTGAAAACCTTAATTGTTTAACTTACGATCCTATGCTTCAAAACTGATAAAAATTAAACTTACCTCCAAATGTTATATTTTATAAAACAAATGTAAACTATTCCAAGAAAAGAATACGTAGAATTAAAATTTTCTCGTTACTATTGAGCAGGAATATGCAATACCTCTCAGCACAATTTGCAATCTAAAAGCTAATGTATCAAACAAAAAAAAAAAAGAAAAAAGTCTTTACACTAAAATTAGACTAAAATTACCACTCCCAAGAGAGAATCCCGAACAGAGGGAATCCAGGTCAAAATCGGCCTCGTTCCAGCGTCCACCCTCACCGCCCGAAGAAATCTGCTCGCGTTCAGACGTCGCAAAATTTACACCATGGCCGTCCCGGCGTCGTGGCGCGCGTACAACTGCATAACGCATAAAGTAACCCCCATTAACAGACCATAAATTCAATCCCTGCGGCACCGTTGTTATGTATGAGCGTCGTTAGTGTTAATAGAGTGTTAATTGCTCCTATACCGCTCTCGATTCTGTTCAGGACGTAGGTGACGGAGCCGCTGATGGTGGTGTAGTAGAAGCCGAGACGTACGAGCGGTTGAGAAAGATGGACAAGGACGCAATATACCGTGGCGCGCGCGTGCGAGAGGGAAACAGGGAGAGATATATAGAGAAAGAGAGAGAGAGAGAGAGGTCAATAGAGGATTCCCGGTTGCGTGCTGTCCAGCTACTAGTAGCGTCGTGCTTCTGCTGTTTTGCATAGGGAATGCATCAATTTTCGGCGCTTCCCGTTCACAGATCTCTCTATCTCTCCCTCCCTCCCTGCACCCTTCTTGCCCCTACATTCATACTCCACCGGACCCCCTGGCCTAACTTCCGCCACGCATAACTTCCATCCACTCGACATAGTGTTTCGAGTAACCGTAATTCGCGTCGAAGATAATTGATATCCCCGCTTCCGTTGATGGGCGGATCGACGCTTTCGTGACACGTTTGCGGTAATGATTGTTTCAGATTTAATATCGATAGTCTTGTCAGTGGAATTCTTGTCTCGAGACAATTGTCATGGATTCGTGTTTTTTTTTTTTTTTTTTTTTTTTTTTTAATTAGTTTTGATCAAGCGATAGATATAGTATATATGATTTGGATGAAATATGATCCTGTACTTTCAAATAGTCTTGAAGTATCCGCTAATAGCAGCTATATTTCCAAGCTGTTCTCCATCCAAGTATTAATTCTGTGACTGATGCAGCTATACGCTAATCAATTGAATGAGATTCTCGTTTTTAAAATTTATTTTATTTTTAATATATAGAAACTATATAATGAAGTATAAGCAAATCTTTTATCCGCATTCACTTTTATTATCTTCCACATAGAAAATAGGAACATCCTGATGTGATTATATCTTTATTCAATCTTGAGAGTATTTTTTCACGGAGAAAAATTACATTCATAGTATATTCAGGATTGAACTTGAAAGTTGCATCACGCGTGTACAATCTTTTGCTTTTTTCTTTTTCAATGCAACTATTCACGGACAAAGAGGGGAGGGGAGTTGTACGTACACGTTAAGATATAAGTCGTCACATGATATGGAAATATTCAAAAGTCGAACGTTAGGATGGCGTGTGGCACTTGGATCGGATCATTCGACACCGGTGTGGAGGAGCTAGAATACATAACGTAGAACGGGACATAAATCAATAATATCGCCGCTCCCCCTCTCCTTCCTTTCCTCCCCCGGGACACGCCGGCTTTCCCTCCTCCCGGAGCAGCAGCGTCTCTCCTCCGACGCCGGCGTCTCTCTCGCAATCAATGTTCGCGTCTAAAGCGTCACAAACAATATATGACCTCCGGCGTTCGACGATTAATACGTCCTGTCGCATGCGTGCAAAAGTATTTCCACGACTTAATTAACGAATCAATCGGCGCGCGCGCGCGCGCGCTCAAGAGCGGGGAGAATTCTGACGAGCGTACGAAGCTTCTTTTGTTTTCTTTTTTATTCTTATTATATTTATATATATTTATTATATACATTTATTAAGTAGTGTTCAAATTTTTATGATTTGAACGAGTACATTCTGTTTACCTTATTATTTATTAATTCATAAGAACTTCTTTTTTAAATGATTATTTAAAATTAACTCGATGAAATTTTTGCCTCTTGAAAGATATTAAAAAAATTTCTTTCTTTTCACTTTTATTCGATTAATTTGATAAAAAAAAGAAAAACTCTTAAAATGTTTGCTTTCACGCGTTCCAATTCATCAGGGAATATAAGTAGATTTCCAGAGTTTATTCTGTTCTCTCAATTAAATATCTTTATATCAACAACCCCTTCTTGACTCCCTCTTCTTGATAACTTCCTGTTCCACTGTTTCTTTTCTTTTTTTTTTCGTGTCATCAGCGACAGAAAAGCAACTTTCAGCACACACAAGGCCTATTAAACTTGGTCTACGGGGTTTCGTAATCCCCTCCCCCCGGCTGCACGGAGTTTCGTGGTGCACGTGTCGTCGATACGGAAAGGCTAAATGCAAAACCTTGTAAGGGTAGATGGTCTCGAGTTTCGCGCAGGCCGGCAAAACATCCTACCAATTAGCCTCTATACTCGAATGACAGTAGCGCGGTATACCCTTGGGGAAGGGGTGGTGGGTGAAAATTTCGTTTCGTCCGGCTTTCAACCCTTCCTCCTCCTCCTCCTTTCCGCCCACGTGGTGGACATTTGACACGTACCTGGACGACGACACGTTGCTGGATACTCTCTGGAACGAAACGAAAGGAATTATAGTTAAATAGTAAAAACTTTTCGGGATTTATGCTCTCGAGAATTGGATCGACGAGATGTGTGTAAATATTGTACACTATTGCCCAAAATGCATATAGACATTTCTCGAAGGAATCTCGTGCAAAGATTAACGCAACGAAAATTACAATATTCATCGTATTTCATGTTTCAATGTTTCTTCTGCTCGTCCATGAAACGTGGGGAAGAAGAAAAAAAAAAACGATGTAAAAATGGTGAATAATTGTTGCGAATTTTTACAGGAAACGGATGAACGAGTGAGTGTCCAGATACTTTTGAGGGGTAGTGTAGACTGGAAAAGAGACTGGAAATTCGTCGAACGAAATTGAAAAGTGGCCGGGGAGATATGACCCCGGACGAATATCGGTAGGCAGATGGATGAGGAGCGGCCTCGAACAGGGGATTGAAACTGGCAAACGGACGTGAAAAAATACCCGGCGAAGCCCGATCGACTGAAAAGTGCTTGTACGAGTTACGATGCTTTTTACTTGTTTTTCTCTTTCTCTCTCTTTCTCTCTCTCTTTGGTTTAGCGTTTTGCCTCCACTCTCGTGCCGTTTCCGATCTGTTTGCGTTTCTTTTTTTTTTTTTTTTTTTTTTTTCTTGGAGAAATTGAATTCTTGCGCCAAAATCGAGATTGATTGATTTGAAAAATTTTTAATTTTAGGGTAAAATATATAATGTTCGAATTTTTGGGAAACGAATGATTTCGATTTCGATGAAGTATCGTTTTTTCGAAATGTTCTTCCTTCGATTTGTTTGGAATCAGAATAAAAGTTGAATCGGCCGATTTTATCTCGTGAAAAATTCTTAATTTTAGAGTAAAATATATTATTAGTGTTTAAATCTTTGAAAACCAAATGATTGTTCTTGATAAATTGTGGTTCGAAATGTTTTTCCTTCGATTTTCGATCTGTTTGGAACTACATAGAAATTGAATCGACCGATTTTATCTCGTGAAAAATTCTTAATTTTAGAGTAAAATATATTATTAGTATTTAAATCTTCCAAAATCAAATGATTGTTCTCGATAAATTGTGGTTCGAAATGTTCTTCCTTCGATTTTCGATCTGTTTGGAACCACATAAAAGTTGAATTGGCCGATTTTATCTCGTGAAAAATTCTTAATTTTAGAGTAAAATATATTATTAGTGTTTAAATCTTTGAAAACCAAATGATTGTTCTTGATAAATTGTGGTTCGAAATATTCTTCCTTCGATTTTCGATCTGTTTGGAACTACATAGAAGTTGAATCGGCCGATTTCATCTCGTGAAAAGTTTTTAATTTTAAGATAAAGTATATGATATGTATTTAAATCTTCGAAAAATGATTGCTCTCATAATAAATTATGATGAAATATTTCTCTCCTTTCGTTCTTATTTTCGATTTGCATTTTTTGAAGAAAATTGATCGATTTCTAAATTGAAAAATTCTTAATTCTAAAGTGAAATATATTATAATTAGTGTTTAAGTTTTTCGAAACCAAATGATCTCGACGAAATGTGATTCGAAATATACGACGAAAAGTTTGGATTAAAGATGCATCGAAAGTTTATTAGAAAACTGCTTAATTCTTAAGTTCTACGAAAAAATTTAATGTAATGTGTAACGAATGCTTCAACTGTTCCAGGTATTCCAATTTCAATGTCTCTCAAAACAAGAAGTTTTAACATCAATGAGTCATAATATATAAAATATAAAAATAATTAGAATAACGAAGATTTCAAGACATCACTATGATTTCTTTGACGAAGGAGTGATTCCTGTAGAATTTCATCGAATTGTACCTGTACAAAATTTGACAAATACAAGAATCTTCATTCATTCATTCCCCACAAATAATGTATTATCACATTTTACTTGCATCGTAACACTACTTATCCCCAATTATCACATTCATCAAATAACAATTCTTAAAACGCTCAAAGAACACTTTCCAACTGCCCAACCTATCAATCTAACGACCTATCATCTAGCGTCCTCATTTCAGAAGCAATATCGTCTCACAGGGAATGGTATTCTCCAATTCCAATTGGAAAACTGGGACAAATCTAAAAGAAAATGTACCAAAGATACCGATATACACTTCGAAGAAACATTCACATCACCGGGTGTCTGCACATAAGAACCAACGATAATCCACGTTACAAACGAAAACCTGGCCAAAATCAGCAAAGGCCAGGGCGGGAAGAGCGAAGTGGTCACGAGACCCATTTCAAAACTGGCGCCGTTTTCGAGGTGGCTGGCAGCCATTAGGTTGCCCCGTGACATTCAGAGGGAGAGGATGATGGTTCCATCGAGTAGGTAGTGCCTAGACGGGGCTCCACCCAGCACTTAGTTCACGTCGTGATTGTGGCCCGGGGCACGGCCGTTTCCAGGGTACAGTCACGCCCCTGCCGTGCCGGCACTGTACTCCGATTCGCTGGCCCATATCTCATCTGGTCCATCGCATTAGCCTAATCTGCCAACTACGAGAGAATAGAGGGACCCCTTGCCGTGCGAGAGAGTCGGTCAAAGAGTGTTGCAGGGGCGCGAGGGAGAGAGAGGTAGCCAGAGAGGAAAAAAAAAAGGAACGGAAAAACGACAAAAACGCGGCCATCGATGCGTGTGCCACCATCCGCGACGCGGGATCGCTTGGTGAGGTGCTGCCATCTTCGCGGCCGAACCGCGAACGCGGACGATCGATTTTTTCAACGAGTTCCTCCGGGTTCCTTGGGTCCTCGTTTTGATACCATTATCTTTGCCAGAATGTAGGCACATCGTGGCACTATTTTTCTTTTTCCTTTTCTTTTTGGTGATTCGATGATCGGGGGATGGACGATCGGCGAGACGATCGAGATGCCATCTTTGAATCGGTGGTGACGGAAGAGGCGCGGTGGCGGACATGTTGGATTCGATGAGGTAACGTTGCTTCATGTTTCGTGTTTTTCACCACGAGATTTTTGGAGATTTTGATTTGTGTATTTGAAGTATATTTGTTTTTGAAGTAGTTCAATTTCGGAGTGTATCGGATTTGCTGAGATAATGTTATTTTTTTAGATCTCTTTTCGATGATCGATTGAACATTTTTCTTTGAATTTTTGGACTAGTATCATTTGCATTTTCATTTTCATCGATTTGGTGTAGATTTATTTTCATTAGTTTCAATTGGAGTATGCTGAATCTGTAGAGGAAAACGTTTTCTCTTTAAGTTTCTTTTCTTAATGAGATATTTGTGAAAGATTGGATAATACAAAAGATCGTGTACTCAAATAAATCTCTCAAATAAATCAATTTGTGCATTTGATTTCGACTTGAAGAAGTTCAATTAGAGTAGAGTCTTTGTATAAATAGAATTTCTGTTTCGAATTTTTAAAAATAGTTTTACCTTCTAACACTACTTTTCTTTCTATCTTTCATGAAATTAAAAATATCTTATACATCATTCTAATATCATTAATATATAAAATATTTTTAAAAATAGTTTTACCTTCTAAGTACTTTTCTTTCTATCTTTCATTAAAAACATATTTTATATATTATTCTAATATCTATATTATATATTCTATTATCTATTATATATATTCTATATTATAATAATAATATATAAAATATTTTTAAAAATAGTTTTACCTTCTATGTACTTTTCTTTCTATCTTTCATGAAATTAAAAACATATCTTATATATTATTCTAATATCTATATTATATATTCTATTATCTATTATATATATTCTATATTATAATAATAATATATAAAATATTTTTAAAAATAGTTTTACCTTCTAACAGTACTTTTCTTTCTATCTTTCATGAAATTAAAAACATCTTATATATCATTCTAATATATAAAATATTTTTAAAAATAATTTTAACAATACTTTTCTTTCTATTTTTCATGAAATTAAAAACATATCTTATATATTATTCTAATATCAATAATATATAAAATATTTTTAAAAATAATTTTTTAACTTAGTACTTTTCTTTCTACCTTTCATGAAATTAAAAACATCTTATATATCATTCTAATATCATCTTGCACGATTATTCTACTCTAAAAATCCGTTCGAATTAAAGAAAAATTTCCAACGAGCAATCATATATTCAATCTCGAATAGAATGTTCAAAATTGCTTAATATTCCAATACGACAATGATACAATAATCTGAAGAAATAACAAAAATCATTCGATTGTCTATCCTCGTCTTCTTGACAATTTTCTTGCATTGTTTCGACGTTTATGATGACGTTATGATTTCGTTTTGTCACGCTCAAAAAATTAGTTCGATCGCAATCGTGCAATAAAGTTTTTGTGGATTAGCTTAGAAACACGGGTTCGGCGCGGTTCGAGCGGCCAGTTTGCGTCTCACGACGGACGAGGAAGCAGCTTGTCGTCGCAGTTCGACTTTCCACCCTGTCCCGGGGCATTGTCGGCCAAGTCGGTGAGTACCTTCTGCATGCCACGCAATTTTCATGCCTCCGTTTTCTTTTGTGCCCATTCACCAGGCCCCCGATTCCGACCTCGGCCTTGTGCCCCTTTTGTGGGCCGAGGACCGACGGAAAACCGAATTTTACGACCTCATTCTTCCCCTTCAAATTAACCACGAAAATATAAGATTCTTTAGTGTTTATTAGTGTTGTGCAAAAAGATGGAAAAAATTAATTGTATATAACGTATAAAGATTTGTTACATTCTATTATATCACTCCAAAATAATGGAAAATAAAATAATTTCTTGGAAAAATTCCTTATCCAGAAAATAAAGCTACTTTAAAATTTTTTTTTGCAGAATGCGTCTTATAAATGAAACTAATAATCCTTATGAAAATTGTGATAAATTATTAACAATTACTAATATATTGGATAATATCCTTGACCATATTGTCCAGAAATCAAAGTAGGATACTTCTTGCTATTAAAACAGCAATATTTCTTGTCTTTTGCACAGGTGCCCTATAGAAATCGTTAAGAATTATTTATATTAATTAATTATTTATATAAGTGAGAGGAATAGCAACTATTTCATTACTTACAAATTTCAATCCTATATCGAAGGGACAGTCGAAGCTATATCTGCATCTCTAATTTTTTTCATAATATCTTATAATAACTAAGTTCGAAAGAATTAATCAAAAACCATAAAATATCGAAGCACTCACGAAATATATCTCTGAACCTAAAATTCCTTAGAAGAATTCTTTACAATTCCTTCGTTTTATTCCAATGTTTGGTAATAATTCGAAAGGAAGAAAAAACGTAAAATTTTTAAAGCACTTCCCTCCAGAGATACCAAGCGCAATTTCTCTCTCCTGAAAAATAAATTTCACGAAGCAAACGACGCTTAAAATTAGCATAAACACATTATCTACCATACCTTGCCAATATGTTCAAGTCTCCACTTTTCAATTGGCCGGCATAAATCTTCATTTCCTTGTCTCGCGTGCACCGAAGCTTCTCTTTTCACAAGAGTGGAGGCCAGGCTCGGCCAAGAAAAAAGCCAGATGTCGAATATTGCGACGAATTTTCGGTCCCCATAAATTGCTCCAGTTTTTCGAAGGAAAGCGCGCCAACACGCGCGTGTGTATGTGTATATATGTGTGCACGCTGGAACAATCGCCGGTTTTCCTTTTATCCCGGAAACAGACCTGCGAACGCTCCTCCGCCATTACTGGCTGGGATCGTGGAGAGACGTTCTCGAAACGTTGGTGAAATACGTTTCGCGTAACGGTGAAACGAAAGGAAGAAAAACGTGAGAGTAATTGACCGAATCGAGTTCTTAAACGAGTGCTGAGAAATCCTTCCTTCTTTGTGTGCTTTCCTGAAATAGAAGTGGTTGAAAGGCAACTTACGAAGATAAGGAAATGGGGATGTAAAGATATTCTTTTTAAAGAAATATTTGTCTAGAATATATATTGGCTGAATTAACTCTTTAAGCGGATGTCGAGAGATGTTGATGTGTAAAACGTAGTTAAATATAAGATGTTGTTTCTTGAGCAAGGATTTTGAATATCTGAATACGTATCTTGATCGAATTCTCAAATTGAGCATCGAGATCCTCCTTGTGTCTTTATTATGCGCTTTCCTGAAACAGAAATGATTAGAGTTGAGAATATAAATGCAGACATTTCTTGATTAATATTTATAATTTATGATTGTACGTTTGTTTTTATCGTTAGATTGTAAGTTTCTTTGAGTGAAAATATTTATATATTGACATTTAAACAGAGAAAATAATGAACCAATAAGAAAATAATAAAAGATTCAATATTACCTATAAATCATTGTGATTTCCAAATTTTTCAGTAATCCAATTAAACAACCAGTCAATAGATACAATTATTTACACATGTTTTAATATAACAAAAAATCGATGTACAGAATACAAAGATTTTTAAAAAACTTTTTCTAAATTCCCTAGATTATTTTCAACGTAGAATTCGCACCTTATTATACCTGCAGCTCGTTATAATTTAAAATTATTTCCACGTGGAAAATCAACTCGTTATCTCGAGATATCGACACAAATACCTCGTACACGCGATTTCGTTTCGAGGTTTAAACACATTGGAGGAGCCGGCGCCTGATGGCGCGAACTTTCGAGAGATCGGCGGTCTCGATCTCTCTCCGTGCAAATTGAATATCTAGAGGAAAATTGAAGCGACGATGGATGATAGGGTGGCGAGGTATCTTAAGTGTTCGTTTAAATTAATTTCTCGCGGTTGTTAAAGGCCTTAAAGCGTGGGCATTAGTTATTAGGCGGCTGGTGTTAATTATTGGATGAAATGAAGTAAAATAGTGTATTGTGTGAAAATGAGCCTCGTTTCGTTATGGTTCCAGGCCCTCGCGAATAAATATCACGTTCCATCAAGTGTGCACGCAATTTGTTACGCGAAACGATACGCGTGACTTGTACACGACGCATAAATTTTCGACGCAGGTGCACAGGTCCTCCTTTTTTTGTTCCTTCTCTTACTCCTCGGTTATATCGTGACTTATCATCTTGCTTTATTTTTTCTTCGATGCCAATTCGACAAGGTTCTTCAAGTTCGAGGAACGTTGCGAAGCTCAAGTTATAGATAATAGAAATAATAGTGATAAATAGTATAGCGATCCAATTGGAAATTGAAGATTTCTTCAAGTCAGTCATTTTTCATTTCTTCAATAATAAAATTGTAAGTTTGAAATTCGATATCAATCGAATCATAAGATAAAACTGGAAAGATACAAAATTTTGAGTTAAAAAAAGTAGCAATTAGTTCAAATTTCTTTTATCGAAAATTATTTTCACATTGTTTGGAAATAACAATAAAAATATATATTGAAGATATTGAAAGAATATAAATTACAATACAGTCACAATGTACTTAGCTTTTGGCAGACGGTGTCGGTACTTAATAAGTATCTTATTTATTAACTGGCTGCATCATTACCCATTGACCTTTAGATCTGGAACGATTACGAGAGGAGCCGTCCATATATCCGCGAAATTATATATTACGCGTTTATCGTGTCTATCCTGTAATTTACATTATTATTAATTACGAGTTGGTATCTAGTTGCATCTAGATCACTGTAATAAACCGAATCCAGTCTCGTCGATCGCAATCTTTCTCGCCTTTTCCGCATCAGGAATTCTCTCAGAAATTACCAGCTCGATGTTTCAATCTTAGCTATCATTAAAAGCCGCGTAATGTGTCTTTAATAAACACGAATGATGTAAAACCTCAATTATCCAGTTTTGATTTTTCCTTTGATTATTTTTTTTTTCTTAATAACGTTTATAAAAAAAAAAAACACTATATTGGAAATGATAATTTAATCGAACATTGATCTTCGTTTCTTTTGATTTATTTTTTTTTTGTATTTGGAACATTATATTATTTATATTATCTACGTTATTATTATATATTATCGTGTCATTTATATTACACGTTATTCAAAAGATTCTGATAAAATATACAAGTTTAGTATGTAAGACATTAATATCTTCACTTTTTTGATTTATCTTTTTATCTATTTTAAATATTCTATTATAATTATACGTTATATTATCTATATTTATGTTATTATTAAATTATTTTATCATTAAACATCATTTGTTTACTATTTCATTCAAATGTTTATCTTGCATTTCATAAAATAATTACCTTTCTAAGATACAATTTTTTAACGACTATAAGAAATACATAGATTAAACGGTGCTTCTATTAATAATAATTCATATGAGTTGTATTTGAAAGAAGCAAAAGTTGAAGTCGTAATATAATTAATTGAATCTTTAGCTATTATTTTACATTATACTTAATCTTAATATTCGATAAAGAAAACGTACCTATTACAGTTTCTTATATTTTTTGACATTGCATAAATTTTTATATGAAAATCCTTAGATTTGTTCGTCACTTGTTCGTATAGCAAATGATATTTCACATTAATAAATTGTTGTTATAATCACATCCTCCATGTTGCAATTTCGTTTCATTCATCGACCATTTGGCGCCACCGTCGTTTATTCGCCTTTCGATTTGTGTTTATCGTGCATCTTCTTGGATTCTTCGGCTCTTCAAGCGCGATGAAACAAGCGGAGACGTCTGTGAGACATTGAGTCGTCTCGCTGACAAATGGCCGCCGTTTACGTTCCTCGACCGAATATTTTCGGTGTTTCTTCTTCGTCGTCGTTCCTTTTATTTCGACCGAATCCGTGAACGATTCTCTCGGCTCCATTATGTTGAGGGGATCGAATCATCCTTCCTTGAAAGAAGACTTGATGGATGGAAATGATGGAGGATCGGGGAATATCTGTAGTTTTATTAGATTAGGTCAGTGTTTCTTTGTTTAGGTTTGGACAACAAATATGGAGAAACGTGTCGATAACTTTATTGACAATACAGTACTTTAATTTTTTAAAGTTGATTTGAAAAGAATAATTTTTGTAATTTTGTTATAGTTTTTGGATGTATTATTTTAGGAAGAAACTTTTATTTATTATTAAAAGTCAGGAATAATAAAAAAAAATTTAGTTTTTTATTTTTGCAGATATATTTTTCTTCAAATTTTAGAGGATTCTAGTGATCCAATATTCTACTAGATATATGCAATGTTCTTGATCTTTACATTATCTATAAATAGTATTTTTTTAATGGTTATATCAATTGAAGTGGAAATATATTTCACATTATATTGATTACTCGATAATTGTTTCAACAACATTTGCATTTATTTACATTTATTTATATTCATTTTGATAATCTTATATCATACATTAATTATTTCATAGATCTAAATTAATAACGATTTTTTACAAAATATATTAATTGATTGAGATACAATTGAAAAAATTTGTAAAATTAAATGCACAATCTACAATAATAATTACTTTTATATTTTTATATATAATTATAAATATTATTTCATCTTTGATCAAAACAGAAGTTTGTATTCCTCATTTCTTTATCAAAATTACATTTTTCTTGATACAGAATTTGCTAATTGCTAGTCACGGTTCGTTTCTAACAGAGATTTTTACCGTCGATTTCTTTATATTTCATTCATTCGGCTAATAACCCCGTCCACCTAGGAAGTAGCACCTGTTCCTAACAATGACTTGTCGCGTATAACGGAGTCAAGATTAATGATGCCTTAATGACTGCATAAATGGTTTCGAGCGGCGTCTAAGTATAACTCAATTCAGACTGTAGAGAATATTCCGTGTGAAACATAATTACATAATTACATATACGATTGATCTCTCGTTTGATGTATTTTTTATTTGACAGTTTAAAATATCATCGTATTCCTTTTTCTCACGATAATTACTATTTGATAATCGTCGTGTCGTCGAGAAATAATTGAACTAAGAGAATTTTTATTCTTTCGAGGAAATAACAATCGATCATTATTTCATTCTTTGGCATGATTAATTTGACTTCAATGATTTTCAACTCGAGATTAGAAGAATAATTGAAACAATAGCTTCAATAATTTTTTTTATGTAACAACAAATTAAATAATTAATGAACAGAATAATTAGTTTAATACTCCTTATTTTTCAGATTGCTGCCATTTAGTCGATAACTCTTATCTATTTCAACATAATCTGCATTGATAATTCTGTACAATAACAACGTAATAACAACGTAATCTTAACATTCCTGAAAATGACTCAAAGTTAATTTTCTAATTTTCCTTTATTTTTTAAAATTCTTTACACCTTACCTTAGCTAATTCTTTAATTTTCCTTCAATTTTCCTTTAATTCAAAAAAATTTTCCTTGCCTTTCCTCTACAACAATTGAAGAAAATATTACAATTTATTCATAACTCGATCGAAACGTAGAAATATATCGTCTCATCTACCTGCTGAGAGGCCCATTTTCAAGGGTTTAAAGTGAAATAACGCTCGATTCCGCGTATCGACGGCAAAATGGCGGCGGCGTGGAAAGTTGCGACCAAACTTGGTCCCTTTAGTTAGATTTCAAAGTTAGGGAAAATCGAAAAGCCAGATAAGGAAGTTACCACGGATCCCGTTTGCAGCTCGGTTTGCACGCTCGTTTCCGCATGCGACTTGGGCCGTAATAGCTGGAAAAGAGAAACGATGCGCGTTAGCCCGTAATTAGCGAGCCACCGATAATCACGCGCTCCACGCGCAATTATCTTCGGAAATTTTAGAAAGCTCGTTAGCCCGTCCTTCCAATTACCACGAATACCCTTTTAATTACGCAATCGGCCTCCCGTTGTTAATATTTAATCGCACGAGAGCGCAACAATCCGCCAGGCGAATTTGGATTACGCTGGATTTATGACCAGATTAAGGAGAATATTTCCTTTTCTTTTTTTCTTGTTACGTTTCTTTTGTTTATGATACTGCTTCTCTTGAGCCTTCATACAGTAATATTCGTATTATCCTGTTTTGTACAATGGATATGGCGAAAAGCTCTATATTTTATACAAAATTTGTTGCGAATTTGCACGTTGTTTGAATTCTTATGGGTTCGTCTCAAAGATCCTATCGAGTTTGTGTATCATCTGAAAAATTTTATCAAGTTTGTATAAGACATGAAAGATCCTTGTATATGTAAAGAAAGATTCTATTTAATTTATACATCATCTTAAAGGTCCTCTTAAGTTTGTATAATATATCACGTGAAACATCCTATTAAATTTGTTTAATACATTAAACATCTGAAAGAGACTTAGCCATCTTCTTACTTATTTTATTCTCGTTCTTCTTCTCCTTCTTCCGTGTACATTAATCACCCTTTGGCGAGACGTTGGACAACTGGCATTTCACTTTGATGACTGTTTGGTTCCTTGTTTCGTTGCTCTGGAACTGGATGTCAAAGGGTCCATTTGGCTTCTTTTCTGCAAGACGTAAAAGATTAGTCGCGATATTACAAACGGACTCTTTAGTAAAGTCAAACATTTCGCTTGTAATTTTCTTGTCAAGCTGTGATTTATGACACGTTGCGATGATCTTACGTGTTTGTTGATACGGAGAATTAACATTGGAGACTGAAATGGAAAAAATATTTATGAAATCTTCTTTTTTTTATTAGATTTAAATTTTTTATAAATTAATCTCTTATATTTAAACCTAATTAATTAGATAGATACGTTTAAAGATGTCTTCCAATTATCGTATATTTTGCTCGTTAAAGACTTTATATGTTCTTGCATATCTAAATAATAATTTCAAAAAAAATCTTATCAAACTGATAATAAACAAGCCTTTTAAATACATATGAATTACCTACAGTGCAATATTTTTATCGATTCAATTTTCCAAGATTAAAATAATTATTCAATTTCCGAGAAATCTTAACGGACAAATGATAAGCCTTAATAAATTTATTTATTAATTTAACAATCTTCGAAATACTACACGATAAAAAAAACAATCCATCGATCAGTTCGTCACGAATAATAATAAAATTCCATACACCTGTTATACTACTCGATACCATCAGCCATCAATTTTCAACGGAGGGAATACACAAGGGCCCATAATGAATTTTTATCACCTCCAATAATCGGCCTTCATTTTCTTCTCCCGCATTGTATCGCCGATATTTTACCCGACACCGTTAATTCCACGCTTTAATTTCATCCGGATTACCGTTCTGACGTTTGTTGGCCGTTGCGTGGGCAGAAACAGAGGCAACCTGGATCCTGTTGTTTGTCGTTCACCGTTCCAACACACAGGGAATCCCGAGCCGTAACAACCATCGTGAATTGTCTTACACACGTGGCCCTTGTTAAACGCTCTCGACAGTTACAAGGCACCACTCCTGCGTTCCGTGGCCGTAATTGAAGGAGATTTCGGGAACTGTAGAGAGACAGAGAGATAAAGAGATAGAGAATCAATGACAAAATTCGTCATCGACGTTGATGAATCGTCGAGAAGAAAATACGTTATCATCGTACCTTCGATCAATATTCGTCAATATTCTACACTTACGAATAATTATTTTATTGTCGCCTGCATCAACTTTTGTATTCTTCAGAATCTCGATTCTCCAAAGATATCCTACGAATAACAAATAATCCATGATAAATATACAATCGAAGATCTTAAAATCAACGTAAAATAATAACAATGATACTAATTAACCTCAAAGCACGAACGTTCGACGGACGGACTCGAGATTCAAAATGGAGACGGATTCAACGTATCCCGCGAGAAACGGCGGGAAAATTTGATTAACAAAAACGGCGCATCGCTGAATTCCAACTGAAATAACAAAAAAAAAAAAGCGAAAAAAAAAAAGAAAGAAAAAGGGACAAACGTGGGACCGTCGGGGAAGGGGTGGCGGGATCCCGGGGCGCAACGAATATTAATAACGTGGCAAAGTTAAAAATGTTTACCGTGCGTTACGTTTGATACGAGGGCCACGAACGTGGCAGCAGGGTCCCTCGTGATTGATCGCGCGTCTCTTCGTCTCTCCCTCTGACAACGGGGTGTTTCCTATGGATATTGCTTTGGTACGGTGTTGCACGCCGACCATCTCCCTTCCATGGTGTTCCGTCGAGGCGCACCGACCATACCCGATCTGTTTCTATCCCCCTACGAATCAAATCTAACCCCCCCTCCCCTCCCTCCTTCCCGTCCTTCTCTTCTTGCTAGGGGTCCTAGACCCTCGGGCTCGCCATGTGCAGGCACGAAAATCATCGTCCAGGAATGTGGCCAGACGTTTCAACTGTCTGAGGATCTTCGTTCAATCCCTGTTACACATTTTTGGATCATGCATGTACGTGGATGATCGAGATTTGAAGGGGTGTTTGAAAAGGGGAGTGGCAAGAATTGAATTGTGGAGAGAGAAAGAGAGTGTTTGTATCGAGTGTTTACAATACAGTTTTTTAGATTTTTCACGGAATCTTTCTGGGAAATTTGTCAATTGATGACGATGCTTGAAAACAAAACAAGTTATATATAGACGATAAAAAAAAAAAGAAAATAGAAGACAGACTTTTAAAGTACGTTCAAATCCAATTAAGATTCACCACCTTCTCGATTGAAAAAAAATTACATTACGATACAATGATTAGAACGTGATTAAATTTTGAAATTAAAAATATTGAAACGAAAGGAAAGACGATCCAATAATCGATATTAATTTTCACGATGATATGGACGAGAGTGAATTTCGAATTACGTGGCCACATTCGCATTAGACGTAATGCGCGGCAAATGTTTTTTGACAGGGCCGCGATATTTAATATTCGTTAAGCCTTCCAGTTCAGCCACGCCTCCATATTAACCACGTTTTTTCTTTCTTTTTTTTTTTTTCTCTTTTTTCGACGTATTAACGCATATTCCAACGTTAAACGCAATAATGGAAATTGATAATCAGCCGGTCGTTAACGTCACGGCCGAGTAACGATTATTTATTCGTAACGATTTTCGTGGCTGCGTGATTCGCCAAGGGGTGAAAATCGCGATCCACAGTACCGATTAAAACTTTCCTACCCCGTTCCACATACATCTCTCGCGATGAATTCTCCGCTTGATATATCAGCTGCGACTAAAATTAGAATTTTTCTAATCGCCGAGAACCTGGTCTTAGAGTTATCCATTTAATTTCATAAGGCGTATCTGTATCTATTATAGTTTGCAAGATACCAATCAACGATTAATCTAATCCATCTAGCGTGTAATGCAATTTTTATTATTATCAAATGTGTCGCCTATTCATCGCAATGATGTAACTCAAAAATTGTGATTTTTTAATTGTTGGTATAGGAATAATTGCTTTTTTTTCTTTATACCGATTGATTTTTTGTAAATAATCTTTTTTAGATAGAAATTAGATATTCCGATTCATTTGTTGAACAATAATTTCAAAATATTTCAATCATCGTGTTAAAGAATATAATCATATTTTGTATATTCGATTGAATAAGAATTTTCTTCAATTTTTGGGCCTCGATAAATTAATTTGGATCACAAATTTACACATAAAGTCTCATTTCAGTTGTTGTTTCACAGGAACAGTTTCGGTGATATTCCCAGCCCTCTCTTCGCTTGTGTATTGTAATTATTAGACGTGCTCGATGTTACAGGGGCCGACAAAATGTCAGATATAAATATCGTCTCAGCACGAGCCCCCCCCGCGTGATCGTTTCATATTGATGCGAACACCATACCGATCATCCTGCTGCTTCGCCACCCCTATTTCTTCCCCCTATTTCTCGTGCACAGAGGAAACTCGTATCACCATTAAGTAACAACACCACCACTTACGAATCTTTTCTCCCTAAAGGACGTGACGCACCATGGTACATTGTACACCGACGACAAATTGTTAAACGATTGACTGAGAAAATTCAAAATAGTACACTATTTTTCGATCCATCTAATGACGAATTTAGACTCTTAGAAATTATATATTAACACTCTGTACTTGTATATCCATTATGAATATTCGTATTCGACTACTATTCTGAAAGAATGAAAACACGAATGTGAAACTGACAGAAGATCTATAAAGTAAAAAGTCAAATGAACTTTCGAAATAACCTGTTATATCTTCCTCTTCTTTATCTTTTTACTTCTTTTTTGGTTATCGAAAGGATTGGTCGTTTTTGGGCACTCGATGCTTAGCCCGAGGAGGAAGCGCACTCGATGCAATTAATTTTGCTGTAGGGCACAACGTATCGCGATTAATCTTGGCGTGTGTTGGGCAATGGTGTCACAACGGTGGCGATCGAAGTCGTTTCGAGTAATTAGTCGTCGGTGGTCGCGAAAAAAAAAAGTAGCTCGCGCCACGAAGCGAATGGTAGGTACCCGCGGCCATATAATTAGCCGTTTCTCAAATTGGACGTAGCTCGTTGTTGTTAGTTACGCTTAGTCGGTTGATAATCTCTTCTTTCGTTCGCTCGTTAATGAGCGCCCTAGCGGCAGCGCTCGTAATCTTGCAAATGGCTACCGTGCAAACGCGGCTAGACGATGACTGAGGGAGAACGATGAGGAGGGGGGCACAGGGCAGCTCAAATGAGACGGGAGACGAACGACCTTTGCGCGAGAAACATCTAATCTGGCCGATAATTTTTGTCCATGTATATTGCCTTCCTTGGTAAAAATTTTCTATCTAGGGTTCTTTTTTATTTTTTCAAAGTGTGTTGAAATATTTGATTATATTATCCTAGACTATATTATCCTAGACGATAAACTTGGTGAATAGTGACAATGCGCAGTCTTTTTTACTAGTATTATATCTAGGGTTTTTTTTATTTTTCTCGAGACATGTTGGAAATTTCAGACAAAGTTAGAGAACCGATATAAATTTATTAAATATTTAAAAATATTGTAATTTGTTTGTTTTAACAATAAAAGAAAAATTAAAAAATTTTAGATTTCTCGAAATGTTAAACTTTCGTCTCTAATAAAAATTTACTACGGAAATTTAATAAGTATCTATTATATATTTTAACAGATAGGTATGAAGTACGAGATATTTGACTTTTTTCGCAAAATATCATTGAATTCTTCAATCTTGACCCCCTTGTGACTATCGCGTTTCGAAACAGCCATAAAACCACTTCACATGTAAATTTCCTTCGGGATCGTTTCATCATCAGCCATTTTCCCAACCTCAAATCTGAATATTCGCATACTTCGTGTTAAAAGTCGAGATTCATTCCGTTACATGTACGTTTCTTCCATGTACATTGCTACCGGATCGGTTAATTTCTCTATCTTTAACCAATTTAATCTTAAATTAGCATATTATGTAAAAAAACAAAGTTCTACCATATTTATTTTATTAAATTCATTTATCTCTGTCCGACTTAACTTAACCTAATCTTAAACATTAACATACGTAAAAAAAAAAAAGTCAAGATTTCTTTTCACATTTATTTTCTCTTCATGAACATTTATATTAGATCGGTTGGTTTCTTAATCTTTGCTTAATCTACCATCAAATGTGAACATTTGCATATCGTGTCAAGAATATATTCTTTATCATATTTAAAACTTCTTTGTGCACATTGTTGTCCGATTTGTCGGTTTCTTAATCTTTGTCTAACTTAACCTCAAATATGCATATTCGCTTACGTATTAAGAAACGAAATTCATCCAAGATTTTACCACATTTACAATTCCTTTATGCATACTCCTACCTGATCTATCGGTTTCTTAATCCATACAGAAACGAATCTTTGAACATTTGGTAGCAACTGGTTGCAGTAGCGAGAATTAACAATTAATCTTTCGGTCCGGTATATTGCGACTGAATCAGAGAAGAGGGGACACGGTCGTTGTAAAGTGGAAGGGGGTCACAGAAAGAAGATAGGAGAATGCAATGAGGAGATATACGTGGAGAAGACACGTTAAAGAGAGTACAAGTGGACAGAGATGGAAACGGGATGGGAAGTGGGGATGCAGAAGGGAAGAGAGTAGTTACAGACCGGGCATTATGCAAACGACGCAACAATTAAACTGTGGTCTTCCACCGGTTATTTAGTATTTAATATAATTTAACCCGTACTTGGCTATATAATGGCCATCTTCACACATTCCACCAAGACTTTCGAATATATCCAACAGGTATCCCAGTTGTTGTTGTTGTTGTTATTGCTCTGGTCGGTTGGCAGCGTCACTTTCGAGCGATTAATGTCTTACGAGATGCTGGATCTCTCGTTCTTGTTAACGATTAAGCGCCGATAGAGATCTCTCCTCTCCTTGGCTTTTCAGCTCGTTCATCGGCGTACCTCGAATATATCTGTTTGCGGGAATCTCTAATGAACGCAGTCTGCGAAATATATGGTATATAAATATTAAACACAATTATTAAAGGTTGATTGTTATACATATTATTTGTTAATAGTGTCTTTTTATAAAATTTAATTTAAAGGTATGCACAAACAAATGAAAAATGAAGGAATAATAAAACTTTAAAGAAATTTAAATATCGAAGACAGAAAATATAAAAATGGATACCACAGGGATCAATAGGAGTCATAATGAATATTTGCAGATCAATTCCAATTTCATTAACCCGTTAAACCAGAATATTCGAATTGAGATGGACATCAAAAGGCCATCACCGCAAAATTCTTAGATACTAATGCCTTTCCACCTTCCAGCACGGTATCATCCTTTCACGAATAGACGTTTTTTGCATAACTTGGCCGTAGGAGTTCCCCTCTCTCGTCGCCGCCATCAGCACCCCCTCCAAAACCTTGCAGAACTTCCCATGTCTCTCACCGACTCCCTCTCCGGACGCTTTCCCCTCCCTCTCTCCCTCCACTCCTTCTTTCTCTCGTTCCATCTTCACCTCTCTTCTTTCACCGACACCTCATCTTTTCGTTCACTCTCTCTCTTCTCTCTCCCATTCTCCCTCTCTTCAACAGCAGGCTGCCACGACGGTGTACACGAGGCTCTGCGGCTAAGAGCAGAGCGACGTCGCCGACGCCACGCACCCCGACGTCGCCCTGACGCGCTCCACTGACGCTGCGGAGCGGAGATTAATGGCTTCGGACTCTGAAATCCTGGAAAATAAATAGCGGGGGCGCCGGTGGCGAGAGCGAGAGTCCTGTGGAGCAAGATGTCCCTTTCTCTCTCTCTCTCTCTCGTTCTCTCTTCAATCATCTATCCTTTTCTTTCTTTTGTACCAGTGGTCGATGGAGAAAGAGATGGAAGATGAAGAGAGATGAGATGAGAGTTGGAGAGAAAGAGAGAGAAAGATTCCCGAGGGACCTGCCTACCACTGCCCACCGCCATCGCTGTGTTCCCTTCTTTGTGAGGAACCTGAAGGTTGTCGAAGGGCTGACGCGAAAAGCGACCAGCGTAGAAATTTATCTGGCCGGAATGCTTTTGTTGGCCCGCTTCGTGACGAGGAAATTGAAGCCTCTACCAGTTTTTCTCTTTTTTTCCTTTTTTTTTTTTTTTTTTTGGTTGGTTGAATTGGATATAGGGGATTTTTCAGAGATACTGGAATCAAGGCTTGGAGATACGCATTTGTTCTGATGGTTACACAATCTGCCATCTATACTACTTCACATAACCTTTCACTGTAGTTTTCAAAATTTTTCAAAACAATGATTTTTAAATCAATGTATTTTAAGGAAGAATTTTAATAATTATTCCTTAAAAAAAAATTATTCAAAAAGAATTCATAATTTGAGGAATTGCTGTCCTACAGAATTTCAATAATATAAAACTATCTCTATATTATATCTATATAAAAAATTTTATTGAAAAACAAGAACGTTTCAATTTCGAGAATTTCCGAATGAATTCCTCAACTAATAAGAATATTGATCGCGTTAATCGAAGAGAGTGCAAGATCTTATTTTCCTTTTAGTAATTCCACCTTAAACGACGCTCGTTCAAGTTATAGCATTAAAAACATGACGCGAATCGACGTAAATCGGCTCGATTCAAGACTATAGTACACATTTTACGAATGAATCGCGAATAAACAGGCAGAAAATGAACGGTCTTTAATTCGACGCCGACTGTAATTTGATCTTATAAGCGAAATTACGTGATGTTGTTTATCAATCTCTCTCTTTCTCATGAATACCTGATTCGACTTCATCACCTTCTTTTCTCTCTCTCTATCTCTCTCTCTCTCTCTCTCATTCTCTTGCTCGTCACGGAGAATCGACCGCGTAATTTTCAGGTTGGCTGAATCTGTAATCAGAGTGAATTCACCTGTACGGAGACGTCGATATCATGGATAAGATTGCGCACACGGGTGAAATTATCGTGTACGTCCTTCGCTTTGTACGAACTCCATTTTGAGATTTCTCTGTCTTTGTTCCTCTTGACAGAACGATTACATGGGATAAGATGTACGTTATGCATCCAGTTTTGCCAATTAATCGCGTTAATTATAGACTTTTTGAACATCTTGCCAATTTATGATGAAATTCACGTATGTCCATGTGTCTTGATCCTGATCGAAATTCTTCTCTGGGAGACAAAGTTAATTATCAGTTGATTCCATAGTTTTGTTCTCTTCGATTGAATTTACGAAATTAATATTCTGTTTTCGTATATTCGTATACGAAAAATGTCAAGTGATTATAAAAAGTATTTATATATTATATTATATTATATATATATATATATATACACACGCAGTTTAAATATTATGAATATATGTATGATGAAAAAAAAAATGATGCAAATGGAAATTAAAAATACATGCAAATACTCTCTATAGTCATTGATGGAAAATTATACTTACGAAACAAAATTCTTCGAAGCAAAACGAGAAATGAAATCATCAAGATATATTATTCATCTGTGTCAACCCAATTCCTAACCTGTATTTTCCAACTACTTTTCCTGGTATCGAGTTGTCGATATATATATATATAGACTATTACGATGGTTAACTCGAACAAAATGATTCTATCTGGACGAGTTCTCTGAAATGATCAACTTGCTCAGCATTGTAGAAATCAACCAAGAAAAAATGATCTGATCGCACTTGCAGAACGGCAACAAATTCTACGTATTTACGATCAACGAACGTTGCTACGTAATACGATATAACCTCTATTGTTGTCCCAATTGAATATTTACTTGTAATATTTATTAATGTTTATAGAATACAATATTTCATACCTTATAAAGAAATTGATGTCAAAAAATATATTTTCAAGTAAAAATGTTAGGTTACTTACAATTTCTCTGCATCGATAATCGTATCCAACGATCGAAGCAAAACCAATTTGTAAAACCAAACTTCTTTTCAAACTCGAACAAACAGTGTACACTTAGTAGAGACAGTGAAAAACCGTTTCGCAAAGGCATCTTGATATTTTCGTTCATAAAACGTTCTATACTTAGTTTGCATAATTTAGTCGTGCGTCTGAGCGTCGTGGTAGGCTCATGAATACCGTCGTTGATTGAGAATCGCGAATGTAGCCAGGGATCTCCGCGAGAGGGCGTCTCCTGTTCGTTAATTAACATTGTGTTTTATGGAGAAAGACGTCAAAGTATCTGTCGGGTCAGACCGCGAACCCCTTTTATCCTAAGGGCAGCAACCCTTCCTCTTTCGACCCCTTTTATATTGTTTACCAAACTCGTTATGCACAGTTTATGCTTGTCTCTTGATATTCTAATCAATAGCGTTTTTCTTTCATAATTCCTTGGAAAATTTTGAAAATTGTCGAAAATAATTTTGCAATTTTTATTAAATCCACGATTCTAATTTGTACGATTTCTTTTTCTTTTTTTTAAAGAGATTTTGACAAAAACAAAATTATTCGAAATGGAAATAGAATTCGACAGGCAACTATTTTTTCTTCGAGAGTAATTTCTTTCTTTTTATCGCAATGCATTAAAATCGAATTAATCGCTCTAAACATAACTTTCCATCGGAACTCCCCTATCATTTTTCCATTCCCTCCGTCACGGAAGTTTTACATTAATTTCAACCGATCTCTTTCTAATAGATAGTTGAAAAGAATATTCGAAATTCCACTTTACCATCCCCCCTCTTCCAAAACTCTCCGGCACCAAATTCTGTCCTTTCACCGCCAAAAAACGTACGAAACGTTCGTTTCGAATTCTTATTTTCCTTTCAATCTTTTTTCTTAAATATTCATAATTATCCAAATTATTCAAAAATTTTCTTCTTCCACGAATAATAATCCCGAATAATAATCGATCGAAATCGAAAGGATAGCCAAACGTTAATGTATTCGACCCGGGAATTTTCTCTCTGGAAGATTAAACCGTGAAATCGAAGCCGATTTTCCATAAAACGCCCACGACGCGGCAAGGAGTGCGGTATAACGTATATCGGCGCGAAATGAAGGAACGTGTTTGCAGATCGGAGGGATGGCGCATAGGAATATCTAATAAGAAGCCGGAGCTCATCCATCGTGCGTCGTGGGCCACTCGGGAGGCTGTCACCGTGGGCGTCAGCGTGCCACGGCAGAGGGGGTGATTTACATAGTAATAATATCGGGGCCTCCCCGCGCCACGGACGGAGTTTCGAGACTCCTCAACCACCAACGGCCTTAAACTTGTTTCCTAATACGCGAGCCCGCTCCCGTCATTACCCTGCTCACCCCACCCCACCCCATCCCTTTTCACGACATCGGCGATGAAAGATCGTTATTCTTGCCGGGGTTGGGAAGCGCCATTGAAACCGCTTAAAATTACACTCGTGCGCCCTTTAAAACTTTACACGGAATGGAAAGAATATTACTCTATATGCATGAGTATTCGAACCCCTCCCCTATTTTCACGACGTTCACGCGAAACAATCCAAGAACATCAAAATTATTCTTATATATATATATTTGAAGAACTAGTGTATATCACTTCGACGTGGACTCGATAAAGAAATATGTGGAATAATTGATCAGATCTAAGGGAAGGTCGATCGATTAATTAATGGAATCGAATTTTTTTTTAATTCTCCGATTTTCACGACGCGAAATAATCGAAATCGTACGAACCTTAAAATTATTCTTATATATATATATATTATAGATATTATAGATATATATTATAAGATATATATATATATATATATATTTGAAGAACTAGGTGTATATCGCCTCGACGTGGACTCGATAAAGAGATATGCGGAATAATTGATTAGATTTGAAGTAAGGTTGATCGATTAATTAATGGGATCGGTTTTTTTTTTAATTCTCCGATTTTCACGACGCGAAATAATCGAAATCATGCGAACATTAAAATTATTCTTATATATATATATTATAGATATTATAGATATATATATATATATATATATTTGAAGAACTAGGTGTATATCACTTCGACATGGACTCGATAAAGAGATATGCGGAATAATTGATCAGATTTGAAGTAAGGTTGATCGATTAATTAATGGAATCGGATTTTTTTTTAATTCTCCGATTTTCACAACGCGAAATAATTTTTTATATATATATATCTGAAAAACTACGTGTATATCATCTCAACATGGACTCGATAAAGAGATATGCGGAATAATTGATTAGATTTGAAGTAAGGTCGATCGATTAATTAATGGAATCGGATTTTTGTTTAATTCGATTTCCAAGAAGAGGAAAAAACATTTTTCCCTCCCTTTGGATCCCCCGCGCCGATAAGAGGCGGTAATCCAGTCCAGAAAAGAAGGTACGTCTCGGCGAGGAGCAAACGGAAAACGATTGAAGCCGACACAGCGCGGGACGAGAGATGGGGGGGGGGGCGGAGGTGGGGAGGAGGAGGTCGTGGTGCCACCGCCCAACCAAGCGACTACAGACATTAGTCCACTGACACCATTGACACTTTTATTAATGACGTCGAGATGCCCGAACCGCCATCCCCCTCCCGTTCCACGTTCACCCTCCCCGAGGCAACAACCCTCCTCGAGGCAGATTTTCCTGGACGCAGGATGCTGCGGCTCTAACCTCCGGATTCGTTCCTTTCCATTCTCGAAGAGACCTTTTTTTTTTTCCCTTTTTCTTTTTTTTTTTTTTTTCCCCGCCATTATTGTACACCTCTTCCAACCAAGAAGCAAGAGAAAACCTTTCTTCCTCTCTCTCTCTCTCTCTCTCTCTATCGTTTTGGAATCTCTTCCTCCTCTCAGTGGCCTCTTTTTCTACACCGTGACCCTTCCCTCCCCTCGCCGTCTCCGGTTCCGTTCTTGTGTCGCCCCCCCCCTCTCTCTCTCTCTCTCTCTCTCTCTCTCTCCAGACCCACCCTTCCTCGCCGCCTCTGTTCATCCATTCCTCTGTCCTGGGACCTCGCGAGGGAGCCGCTCTCAAGTTACATTGAAAAATCTGGCGGACGGGTGAAAAATCGGCGATACCTATATCATCTATTGTGCTTTGCTGCCGCCGCTTCTTCCCGCCTTTGTTTTCCGCGCAAAAGGGGGGAATAAAGGGAAAAAACTCCGCCTGTATTTAATTCCACGGATACCTCGCTTCCTCCATTCTCCACGAAATCGAAGGATTCGTTAAATTTTCCATTGCTCTAATCGCTTCTATCCCTTATTATTCGTGAAGATAGGAGTTGATCGATCGATCGGTCATTGGGGGAATCGCGGTGTCGAGATAAAACGAAAAAACTTGATAAATCCCTAAGAAATGGAAGAAAGGGAAGGATACGATTCCCGATCTGACCCGAGATACTGCTATTATTCACGGTATAAAAAATCCATCATCCCCTTAATGGCGTCCTCCAACGGCTTTCACCCCCCTCCCTTTTTTATTTTAAAATAAAAAAACGATGCAAGAAAACGGATCTCACTCTCGATTCATGAAAAGCCACGATAACGAGCAATGTATATATGTATATATATATATGTACACACACACTCATAGCAATTTCTCGAATCGTCACGTCGGTCGAGATCGTAATGACGAGATCGAAACGTTTCGACGGGAGCCGCAACCCCCTAAAAGGGGTTTTATCCAAAGCCGTGGAACGCGCGCCGTATTTCTGACCACGTTGCCCGCCCCCCTCCCCGCCGCCACTTTTGTTCTCCACGGCTTATCCACGGATTTGCGGCCAACGATCCGGAGGTATCGTGAACCGCCTACTTATAAGATTTATTCCCACCTAGTGTGGGTCACTCCTCTCCTCATCTCCTCTATAATATTACAAATTTTCTCTCTAATTTTCTTAATATATATATATATATATATATTAAGGAAGAATCCTTCTCTGTTTCTCTGTATTCTAAGTTCTAAAGGAATCTTAAACTAAAGGTTCATTTTCGTGTAGATGGAAAAGGAAATCGCAGAGACGTAGAGACGCGGTGTAAAATTGTGGAAGCCAAACTTTGATCGACATATCTTGGCATCCAATATGTCAGCCTTGATAAAGTCCAAAATTGTCACCTCTAAATCTCTTAAACCAATTGTGGATCGTATATAATAATTGTAGCATCCGTGATGAACAGTAGAAATCTCGTCTAAAGCGTAACAAATGCTTCCTTTGGCTATTCATATTGAAGGATGTGTAAAGAAGTTTTGATACTCATGATAGAAAATTTAGAGAATTATTAGCTGCAAAATTGTTAGGATTACCTTGTCAAAACGGAGTCAACATAATATCGTTAGGAAAAATAATTCTGGTATATTAGACTGAATGCAAATTATGTTAAATTATGTTCGGATAAAAGACGAAAAATGGATAAAGGAATTTAAAAAAACACAACAACTTTTTGTCCTTTTTGTTCAGCTTTGGATAGAAAGTTTTAAAATTTTACATTCAGAATAATTTCTTTATTATTTTTATAACAATTTAATAATTTTATTTATTACACCGTGCAGAATCTTTCCAAATACCTACAAAGTTCATAAGTAGTCAAATGAGCGTCATCCGAATATGGTGTTAAAAGAGCTTTGGACGACTAAAATAGCTAAGTCTAAAATAGATAAGTCTATATTCGTATAAAAATAAAATCAATTAAAATCATTTCCTAACATGGTGCAAAAGAAACTTATGAGACACCTTAATATTTAACAACAGAATATTAGTTAATATATCGGAATAATGAGAACAACAGAGAAGACGAGAATTTTTTTTTTTAAATATTAAATATTTTTAAATATTTTTTAAATATAAAATTTCCATGTGTCAACGAATAAATTTTCCTTCCTTCGATCGAATCGAATTACGAATTAACATTCCACTTGAGAGAGAGAGAGAGAGAGAGAGAGAGAGAGAGAGAGAGA
>NW_025222181.1:1781886-1790252 GCF_014066325.1 Apis laboriosa
AGAGAGAGAGAGAGAGAGAGAGAGAGAGAGAGAGAGAGAGAGAAAGCTTCATCCATGATCGTTAAGATTTTATTCGTCATCGGCGAACAGAAAGAGAGAGAGAGAGAGAGAGAGAAAGCTCCCTCTCCCTTCACAATTTTCATCCGGTCCCTCGAAAACCGTAGCGAGGTGGAAAGAAAGAAGTGAAGCGAAGTGAAGTTACACCCGATCAAACAAGGGCAACGAGGATAAGAAAACGAGGTCCTCTCCTCTCTTCGTTCGCTGATGGATGACAAATGGCTCTCCTCCGCTAAGCGTCACTCTAGGCGCTGCCATAGGGAAGGGGGGGGGGCTCCTCCTATACGTGATCAACCATAGCTGACATGGATAGAGAGAGAGAGAGAGAGAGAGAGTGTGTGACAGGGGTGGAAAACGGTGGCGCGACGGGGGTTGCGGCGTGGATAGAGCCTCGACAGGGGTGTGGGGGCGGAGGGGCGGAGGGGACGGGTCGGCGGAGATAAAGTGGGACGTCTGATCCTCCGTCGAGGCGAGCAAAAAGATCCTCGCGCGCTCCACGTCCCAGGAGACGGAAGCTGGGAACGAGAAAAACTCCCTCTGAGCCACGTCCATCCCCCCTCTCCTCTCCTTCCTTCCTTCCTTCCTTCCTTCATTCCCTCTCTCTCTCTCTCTCTCTCTCTCGGTCTAATACTCGAGGAGGAGTATACCCGTGGAGCTTTCATCCACCTTTTCCAACCCAACTCCAGCCTTCCACCGGGAAAGAAAACTTCGAAGGGAAAGAATCTGGGCTATACCTCATCCCGTGGCGCTCCGCCATTAATTAGTCGGAGAAGAATGGAGAAGAAAGCGCGCGCGCGCGCGCGCACGCCTTATCGCCATTTTTTTTTTTAAATTCTAGAGCATTTTTGATCGAGCAAGGATTATTTTAATTTATTAGGAAAAGAAAAACGATAAGCCGATCGTAACAATCGTTGAATTAAAGTGATTGGAAAATATTTTTCTAAACTATTCTTAGATTAAACGAACTGCTTAATTGACTTTTTCTTTTTCTTTTTTGAAATTATTAAAGATACGGAGTGATCAAAGATACAATAAAATTAATTTCGTCGTTGTAATTGCAATTATCTTTATAACGGTATATCGGTATATTGTATATCAATTATAATATAAATTGGTATATATATAATGTATAGTATATATATAGTTCTGGTATTAAATATACGTATGCGTATTTCTGCTGCCCGAACCAAAGTGAGGATAAAACCGTGGCATTTTCATATATATATATACATACCAATACTATATATATATATTATATACTATATCTATACTATACTACATATATATATATACCTATATTATATATATATCTATACTATATATATACCAATTTATATTATAACTGATATACAATATGGATGGGTATATATATAGTATATATATAGATATGTAGTATAGTATAGATATAGTATATAATATATATATATATATATATATATATAAGTTGATAGTTTTGGTATTAAAGATACGTATGCGTATTTCTGCCCGAACCAAAGTGCGGATAAAACCGTGGCATTTTTCCATCCCCCGTGGCGGAGGTGGTTCGACATCTCGGTATACAAAGCAGCTCATCAGTCGTGCAACGTGTCCGTCTCGGAACTGGACGAAGATTGAAATCGAGAAATCGAGCAAAACGAGAACCTCCGGTTAGGCGTCGCAACCCAGCGGGAATATCAAGTACGACGCTCGCGAAAGAGAGAGAGAGAGAGAGAGAGAGAGGAATATCGGTGGCCCTGGCTGTTTGTATCCGAAATGAATTGACCGGTGCGTGGTTGATGGACGTAGCGGGTGGCTCGTTATGCTTACAGCCGGCCCGGCAATCAAGAAGAATTCATACGAACAACCGGCCGACGTGTCGCTCGTGATGGAGGCCCTAGCCGGCCGCTCCGTCCATCCATCCATCTTCCGCCTCTCTTTCTTCCCTCCTTTCTTCCCTCATCCGTGGCACTCCAAGATTTACCTTTTAATCGCGCCCTCGCCACGATATTGATAAGAAAAATCGATCGTTCGATCATTGAAATTTTCAAATTACGAAATCTTCTTCTTTCGCTTCGCCATATTGAATAATCCCGATATTCATAAAATGGTGGATAATATTCGAGATTAAAATTAATTCGTAACGTTCGAAATTGATAAGAGGATAAGAAAAATCGATCATCGAAATTAAGGAACTTTCTTCTTCTTCTTTCGCCATTTTGAATATCCCGATATTCATAAAATGGTGGATAATATTCGAGATTAAAATTAATTCGTAACGTTCGAAATTGATAAGAGGATAAGAAAAATCGATCATCGAAATTTCGAAATTAAGGAACTTTCTTCTTCTTCTTTCGCCATTTTGAATATCTCGATAATCATAAAATGGACGATATTCGAAATTAAAATTAATTCGTCACGAAATTAATAAGAAAAATCGATCGTTCGATCATTGAAATTTTCAAATTACGAAATCTTCTTTCGCTTCGCCATCTTGAATAATCATAAAATGGCGGACGATATTCGAGATTAAAATTAATTCGTCGCTACGAAATTGATAAGAGGATAAGAAAAATCGATCATTCGATCATCAAAATTTCGAAATTACGAAATCTTCTTTTTCTTTCACTTCGCCATCTTGAATATTCCGATAATCATAAAATGATGGACGGTATTCGAGATTAAAATTAATTCGTCGCCACGAAATTGATAAGAAAAATCGATCGTTCTATCATCGAAATTTCGAAATTACGAAATCTTCTTTTTCTTCTTTTGTTTCGCCATCTTGAATATTTCGATAATCATAAAATGGCGGACGATTCGAGATTAAAATTCGTAATGTTCACCATTGACATATATATATATATATATATATAGAGCTGCATACGAGAATGAAGCCGTTATCGAGGGAAGAAGCGGTTATTAAATACCTGTCTCTCCTTTTTAGCGGGTCGAGTACGCGTTCGAGTATAATTTGCGGACACAAGCAAATGTCTTGCGAGCCCTTCGAGCCGCTCATTCCTCCTCGGTATCAATTACCGTATATAGACAGGATAGGACCTCCTCCCCTCCCTCTCCCTCTATTGCACAAGATCGCAATAAAGACATTTAACATTCGAGCGTTTATTACAGCGTTATAAAAGCGTTCGAAGCGAAGTTGTTGGCTGGCCCGTAAAGACGACCCGTTTAATATCTTTACCCGCTCCCATTTTCGCCGCTCGTAAACTATTCATTTATCCGCGCCTATAATCTCGATCGAAACTACGGATTATTATATACCCCCTCTTCTACCCCTATTTTTCTCTTTTCTTTTTTTTTTATTTTTTATTTTTTATTTTTTTTTGCCCTCCTCTCTGCCAATCTTCACGCACGTCCATTACATTTTTCTCTCCTGCAGGTGGAAGGAGGGAGTGAGAGAGGGTGAACGATTTCTCGAAGGTGGCCTTGGCCGGTAGTATGGTATCGTTGCCCCCGATAATTTTCGATACGTCACGTCACGTTTTGTTGTCTTTGGATTATTATTTCAGAACGGTAATATTATTATTATTCCCACTTCGTCGAGGGAATACACGGTACGAGTACGAAATATGTTTGGAAAATTTTCCGAGCGAGCTCGGTCGGTATGTATTTATCGATCGGGGTGTCGCCGTTTAATGCCAACCGCTGTTGTTGTTGCATTATGCATTTATCGCTAGACGAGACGGAGAGAGAAATAATTACGATACGCGATCGAGAGGAGGAGAGAGAGGGAGAGTGATGAAATTTTTCCACCGGGCAACGAACGGGTGTATTGATAAATTTCACAGGGCCATAGGCGTGGAACGGAGGATCTGATCCCGCGGACACCGGCAATCTGCATAATGCGTATTAATGTTTATTATCGGCGAGGCGAGGGCATCGAGGAATCGATACTTTGCGCTCTTTACTTATCCGTCCCTTGCTCTCTCTCTCTCTCTCTCTCTAAATTACACACGCGCGCGCAACGACCCTAATGTCTTAACTGAATACGGGTGAAACGAATCATTATCGTAATTTCGGCGTTTTTCTCCCGCGCCCCCTCTTGCGGCCATCGATCCTTCTGGGTGGCTGGATTGAGATATCGATGCGCGCCTCCCTCCTGTATCTCGTAACTCGAAAAAAATGGCGCACGGAGAGAACGAAGCTCGTGTAAGTTTGTAATTTTCTTTCCTTTTTTCCCTTTTTTTTTTTTTCTCCTTCAAGCTCGAAAAATTAACAATTTCCTCCACGTACACGAATCTACACTTTGTTTCGAGGAGACTGCTTCATTTCTTCCTACGTGTATATATATATATATATATATATATATATTAATTTCGTTTTTTCACACGAGTGTCGCTAGTGTCGAACCTTTATCCGGCCGACTTCATTCTAAACGTGTTGTCTAAACATTTCACATATGTACTACTTAGAAAAAAGATAATAAATAATTTAAAAATAAAATGTACAAATGTAAGGTAATATATATATATAGCGGTAATTTTTATTTTTAATGATATTATCTTACGTGTTCAAAGTACTAAAAATTCTAAGTTTGTAAAAATTCTAAGTTTGTTCGTTAAGAAAAATTCGTTTGATTCGATGAGATCCAAGAGGAGAGGTCCAAAGATGACTGTTTGAATGAAACTTGGTCATGGAAAGAAGAAGAAAAAACGATAAGTGATCGTAGAAATTGCATTATCTCGATCAAGTTTCCTTACCCCCCTCTCCATTTAATTTCACTCCCTTCAGAACGAAATCAATAATCGAGTTTCAACGTCGAGCAAACAAACATCCTTCGACTCGTCTCCCTTCAATTTTCCTCGTGGTAAAAGACCCGATCCGTATCCGTGTCCGATAAATGAGCTCGAAATCGAGAAGATTACACGAAAGTTGGAGTTTTTTCGCGAATCCACGAAAATCCACTGCGTCCTTCCCTCGAAAATCGGAAAGCTACCTATGCAAATTTCACCCCTCCGCTCGGTCGGTCGGACATGATTAAACACAGAAATGCCGTTGTTTCAACCCCCACCCTCGATACCCCTGGAGGCGCACCGTATCCCTAGGATTCATCCCTCAGTTTAATCACCACCACCCTTGAAAACTCTCCGGTTTACGGTGGCATTCAATAACGTGGCCAGTTCCCACAATCCCTCCCCCTCCCTCGACCGTGGCCCGCAGCCTTGCCGACACCCTCTCGACTCCCAACCCCAACTTGGAAACGGCGAATTTATCTCGTTACGTTTTGATTCTGTCGGCGGATTCAGCGGAGACGCGACCCTCTAATTGCTATTCATCCCCGCCCATTGATAAACTCTTTGCCTCCCCGCCCTTCTTAATTGGAATCATTGCTGCGGGAAATTTCGGTGTCTAACGTCGGTGGCAAGGTTTTATAGCTTTTCTTTATTAATTGTACAAATCTCTGTGGAAGGGTCGATTTTCGTGTACAATATCAACCGATTCGCCAGTTTACTTTAATTAATTAAAATAGTGTTTTAGATTCTTTGTTAATTTTGCCATTACTCGAATAAATCGAACTCGTAAACTCTGCTTAACCTATCAGTTTTTCGAGAACGAGTATGAGCCTCGAAATGAAATTTTGGGCCCACCTTTCGGAGAAGGTTGGTTTTTAACTAGATTTTTCAAACGAGCGATCGTGAAAGGGGAGTCCCCCCTCTCTCTCTCTCGAGGCAGAGGCTGTTGAGATATTTTTGAAATTGTATTGCATTACAATTTATCAATTAATGTCTGGAGAAATCAATTTGTAACGAGTTCTTTTTACAGATAAGTACGAGTCTCGAAAGCCGGACGAAATGAAATGTTGAGTCAGTTTTCGAAAATTCAGGCGTGGAAACGTCCAAGTGTCCCTCCAACGACGATTTTCGGCCATTTGGGTGGAATGGATAAGCGGATAAGATTGGAAAAGCGGTAAACAGCGCCAACTGACGGGCGATCCGCGTACGAGTTTTTGGCGCGAAATTCGAAACGACAAAAGTCCATTTTCGAGTAGAATTGTACAACGCGTGACGAGAAACGGACACCGCGCGATGATTCGTGCGCGATCTGGACGGGTGATGGTCGGATGCCAATGAGAATCCTCAACAAACGTCCAAGCCATCGTCTACGGCCGAGAAAAAAATTATTCGTGACTGATTCGGCGAAGAGAATAATTCGTCGTTCCTTTCTGAAACGGCAGCGTCCCGTTGCCGGGAAATCGATCGAGAAACAGAAGCCGCGTTACTCGCGTTGGATCTATTCTTCCACGAAAATCAGCTCGTGGGATAGGTTCGAACCGATTATCGACTCGTTCCGCCATTTACGTTTCGCCTTTTAAGGAATAATAATATTCGCGGCACCCGAACAATTTTTTCCCGCCGAAACCGCTGAAGTTTTTCAAATAAAAATGGACTCTCGTCGGAGGAACGTTTCGAAAATTTCGAGCGAAAAAATGGACCAAACCACGAATCCAGCGAACGATCTAAAACTAATTTCACGAAGATGAAATGGCAATATGCTCGATCCATAAATCCGCGTTCTCGATCGCGAAGAAACGCGTGGACGGAAATAGGGAAAGCAGGGATCGCGACGAAGCGGGTGAAAGGGGGGCTCTAAATCTTTGCAGAAGAGAGAAGTAGGAAGGGTAGGGGAAGCGACAGATTGTTTCGTTGCATAGGAAACGTACAACCGCATTTATACCGCTAAATGGGATCTCGTCTTTCTCTCTATGCCCGTATCTCTTTAACCGTTATGTTATGGCGAACACACTCTCTCTCTCTCTCTCTCTCTCTCTCTCCGCCATCCCTCTACGTCCCCCTTATAGCATCGCGTTTACGTTTACGAGCACCACCGCTGACGTTTACGAGCCACCGGCTGACGTACGAGCCACTTGCTGCTCTCTTCCAGCCTCCACCCATTCCTCGCCTCCATCGTTTACGTAACGTTATTTCCAACGTAACGCTCCCCCCCTCTCTCCGAATTTCCCTTCGATCCTTTCGCTCAACGCGACCATCTTCGATCGCCCTCCAATGCTTTTATTCTGTCGATATTCTTTCGAGATCGTTTGCCAAAAATCGAAGAGACAAAGTACAGAATATATAAAGTTTAGTTGCTTGGACGAAATTAATTAGGAATTAATCATCGCGAGGGAAGAAAAATAGGAAGGAAAATATACATATATATATATATATATATATATATGTATGTATATATTCTAGGTGGAAATTCGGTGGCGCAATCGGTTTTGCATTTCGTCCACGTAACCAACGTCCATTTCAGGGGGCGGGGCGGCGTTTGAGCGATTTATGGGTTCGGGAACCGCATTGTATCTGTACACGCGCCGCGTCCTCCCCCCCCGTGACGCACCTGACGTGACGTGACGTGACGAGACGAGACGTGACGTGACGCAACTGACAAGTCGGACGCGGGAACCTAGCTGATCTTGCGCCTCCACCTGCTAACCTAACCTAACCTCCTCCTTCTCCTTCTGCAAAGCAACAACTTCCTCTTTATGCCTCTTCCTGTATTCCTTGTATTTCTTCCCTTTCTTTCTTTCTTTTTTTTTTTTTTTTTTTTTTTTTTTATAAGGAGAGCAACGGAGGGCACAAAATTTATCGCCCGCAAGCTTTTATTCCGAAGGGGGAGGGGGAGAAGAGGAGGAAAGTTGTTCAAAATTGTGTACACACTGCGTACATATCGGCCAGCTGTGCTGCAAAGGGAGAGAGGAGGAGGAGGAGGAGAAGGAGGAGAAGAGGGAAGGGGGGCGATAAGTACCTAGGATCAAGGACTTGGGCTTGGCTGCCGGCCATATTTCTGGAACGTGGTTTTCTTCCCTCCCTTTTGCGGCTCGGATTCCCGGTATCGCGAATTGATATTCGTATCTTTCTTTCGCGGAGATAACGCTGGGCATGCGAGACCTTCTTCTCTCTCTCTCTCTCTCTTTCCCTCCCTCTCGATATGGCGATCGTTGGTATTACACGATGAGATTCTACGTTGAAACGTAGAGTTGCACTGTCCAGGGAGTGTGATTCTTTGGATCACAGTGCCTCCCAATCAGTTTTTCCCGTTTTGGAAGAGACTACTAGCGCCACAGATTAACTACTATAACTGGTGTATATATATAATAATATATAATATATAATAATTAATAATATATATATATAATATAATACAATATATAATATATAATATAAAATAATATAATATATATTTTATATATATATTATATACTTGTAAATTTGTTGCTTTAATTAAATTGGCGAAATCACATGTGTTTTTCCAATATTGGACAAGACTATTAGCGCCACAGATTAACTATTATAATTGGTGTATATATATAA
>NW_025222181.1:1790453-1815605 GCF_014066325.1 Apis laboriosa
ATATATAATATAAAATAATATAATATATATTTTATATATATATATTATGTACTTGTAAATTTGTTGCTTTAATTAAATTGGCGAAATCACATGTGTTTTTCCAATATTGGATAAGACTACTAGTGCCACAGATTAGCTACTATAACTGGTGTATATATATAATAATATATAATATATAATAATTAATAATATATATATATAATACAATATATAATATATAATATAAATACAATATATAATATATAATATTTAATACAATATATAATATATAATATAAAATAATATAATATATATTTTATATATATATATTATGTACTTGTAAATTTGTTGCTTTAATTAAATTGACGAAATCACATGTGTTTTTCCAATATTGGACAAGACTATTAGCGCCACAAATTAACTACTCTAACTGGTGTATATATATATATATAATATATAATAATTAATAATATGTATATATATATATATATAATATAAAATAATATAATATATATTTTATATATATATATTATGTACTTGTAAATTTGTTGCTTTAATTAAATTGGCGAAATCACATGTGTTTTTCCAATATTGGATAAGACTATTAGTGCCACAGATTAACTACTATAACTGGTGTATATATATATATACATCGTAGTTTTATTTTGGAAGAGACTACTAGCGCCGCAGATTAACTATTATAACTGATATAATATATATGTGCTTGTAAATTTGTTCCTTTAATTGATTAAATTTAGAGGCTCCAAGAACGAAAGATCCTCTAAATTTTGAATCCACGAATTGAGAGACACTGGTTCGCGTTATTTACATTAAAAAGAAAAAAAAAAAAAAGAAGCATGCTTCGCTATCTCCTCCTCAACAGATTCCTCCATAGCACGGATTCTTCTTCTAATCCAAAGCCCCTTCCATCCGCCTCTTGATTTCAGAATAATCAAGAGCTTCATGATCATAAATCCATCCGAAATGAAAAAAGAAGAAGAAGAAGAAGAGGAAGAAGAAAGAAAGAAAGAAAGACGCGACAAGAAACAACAAAGGGATCGGGATCGAACGTTGCATCTCTACGGCCATTCTTCTTGTCTCTTCCGAGAGGAGGATTCCAGCATCGGCGAGTAATTGCCGCGGTCATTAGCGGCGGGCTTTCTTGAATTAATAATGACGTCACTACAACGCCTAGACACTTCTGTTTGGCTTTAATAAGGAGACGACAGGTCGCGTTCGCCCTCGTCGTTTCCTCTTCCTCCCCTCCCCTCCTCTCCCTCCCTGATTAACTATCTTCCGACGCTAATTATATCCCCCTCCCCCTCCCCTCTCCCCAAGTTGTTAGCCACCCTACGCGTGACGTCGTCGTCGTCGTACGACCAAGACGTCGTCGTTAAGAGAGACGCGGGTGGATAGGGTCGCGTTTCGTCGTGCGAGGCGTTTCCCTTCACCGAGAATCGTATCTCAATTTTTTTCACCAATTTTTCATTTATTTTGATTATAATTTTGGTTTAAACACCGAAAAGAAGATATTTTCGAAGATACTCTCCTTGGATGACGAGAAATTGTCTGTCTGGTGGTGTTTTAGAGAAATAACAGGAGCAGCGTTTTCGAAACGGACAAAAAAGAAAGTTGAAAGAGGAAATTATTAATTCGGCCGGGGGCGTGAAAATCCCTCGAGCTTAAACCTCGTTTCCCGGGGAGGGATGAAGTTCCTTCCTTCAACCCTCTCTTCCCCCTACATTAATTAAACCGAATTTCCTTTTCGAAACGAAACCTTCGAGAAAAAAGTATAAGTGCAAAGAGTTTATCAATTTTCAACCCTTCCCTTCCATCTTCGTATGTTACAAATCGAACGATCATATTTCTTCTGGATTGCCAGAATTTTAAAATCGCGAGCAGGGGAAGGAAGGAAGAAAGGAGGAGGACGCTTTCACTTTATTTCTTCTTTTTCTCTTTTTCTCGAGAAAACGCGGAGGGCGGCAACCGGACTTCCGGAGGCCTGCTGCTGCCCTTTCCCCTTATCATCCTTTCCTTTCCTTTCCTTTCCTCTCCATTGTCCCCTCCTTCTCCTCCTCCTCTCCTTCTTTCCGGCAAGCGAGGAGTTTCCGAACAGAGGACACCCTCCCCCCCTCCCCCTCCCTCCTTTCCGAGACGACCGCTTCTTCGGTTATCCATGGCATCCTCCCGCCATGATTCATCGCCGCCACGATGGATTATCCCATAGTTGACCAGAGATCGAACTAGGTGGACGACGATACCCGATTTATGGCGCGAGATTAATGGCGGATACGCTACGTTCTAGATTATTTAAAACTAGTTTCAAGGATTTTCCTTTTCCCTCCAAACGTTGGATAATAATTAATCTGCCCCTCAACTAATTGATCCCTTCTCCTGTGAAACGAAACACCCATTTTTCCCGCTCTCTTCTTCCTTTCTGTTTTTTTTTTTTTACAACTCGTACGATACACGATCAAATGGCGAAGTAGAGGTGCAGGCATCGAAGGATCCCGCGCTCGTGGCTCCCTCTGAGTGAGCTGGTCCTCGACCCGGCATGGCCGCCATGCCCCCCTCCCCTCGCTTCCCCCCTGTTGCTCTGTTTTTCCGTTGCTCTTCGAACACGAGGAGGAGGCTCCTCGAGGAGCTAGCTTCGGGGCCCAAACGGCCGAGTTTCGAAAGTGCAACGTATTACGCGCTGCAAAATGCAATTTCGCTCGCTTCGGCGCTGCAATTTGGCGGCAAAGCCAGCCACGCTTTCTCTCAGACAGAAAAAGAGAGGGAGAGGGAGAGAGAGAGAGGCTAATTGCTCCGAATGGTTGGCCCTTGCGCAGGAGAGGGCCTCTCGGGTTTGTTTCTCTTCGTATTTTTTTTTTTTTTTTCGTTCCTCGAGTATTAATTTCGAGGGAGCTTTAAACCGTAAATCGAATTTACGAGTTGAGGAGGCTATGCGCGATCGGGGAGGAGGGCGTGTGTATTTTTTGTCGTATCGCGTGCGATGGGAATTGAGTCGTTGCTGTACAAGTGTATGGAGATCCTCGAGTCTCGATCCTGAAAAAAATTCGTATCGTTTTCAACCTGTTTCTAGAAGCAATGACAATATATAATTCCAAAAAAAGAAAAAAAAAAAAAAAATAAAAAAGAACGAATCAATGAAAGTACAAAATATTCGTAACAAAAATTATTGATTTAATTTCGAGTCTCGATTTAGATTAGAAAATTTAACCAATTCAATGTATAATTTTTATCTCATAATTAGATTATTTCTCTAATTCCATCGAAGATGGCGCCCCAATCAGCTCTCGATCCCGCGAAAATTATTGCCATATTTACAAGGTTGATCGATCGAGCAGCCAGCCACCACGGTTGATACTAATCCGTCACCAGTTATGCTATCCCTTCTCCCTTTAGCACCACTTCTTTTTCTATCATCATTCGTTAACAACAAGGATAGATTCGACAGATCACGCGTATCAAGTTACTCGAAATAGGTTGTTGGAGGACGCTTAATGATGTGGCCGATATCTGGCGGAGAATTTCGTTTCGAAAGTAGCAACGATACTGTTCAAAAATTTGCAGGAAGAAGAAATGAATGAAAGACAAGAGATTATTCGCGGACAGGCAATTCCTTTTCCTTTTTCGTTGAAAAGCGAGTGAAGCGAATCTAAAAATAATCGAAAATAAAACTAAAAATTCGTATTTCCTTCAAATAAAAATTCAATTCAATTTTTATTCGAAACATTCAAAAATTAAGCTATATATATATATATATATATATATATATATATATATATATATATATATGATGTCAATCGATCATATTATCACGAGATGTCGAGATATAAAATCGAAAATATTACCTGCAAACATTGTTACAAGCTCCGCTCTTAATAATCGTGAATTTTCGTTTCCTTTCGAAACGCGTCGATGCACGAAATCACGAAACTCGAAAACGAAAAACACACATTGCACGGAACGATCCCTTTCGCTTAGTTTCGGATGCAAATTGCACGGTTGGGCCACATTGTTGCTTCCAAGTATCGATGCTCGAGCAGAGAGAGAGAGAGAGAGAGAGAGAGAGAGAGAGAGAGAGAGAGAGAGAGAGAGAATGTGTCTCGTTGCGTGCGCAATCTTTCTTCATTTTGCTCCCTTTCTTCGATCGTATTGCCGGAAATTGCCGGTTAGAGGAGACGGTTTTCGTACTACCACTTTCCTCTTTTTCTTTTCTTCCCCACCACATCTCCCCATCCGTGCATTTTCGTGCCAATTAATTCTCCTTCTTCTCCTTCTCCTTCTCCTTCTCCTTCTCTTCCTTCTCCTTCTCCTTCTCCTTCTCCTTCTTCTTCTTTGAGAGAGAGAGAGAATGTCGAAATCTTCATCACATTTCAACTTTATCTCGTTTCGACACGAATCATTTCCTTGAAAAATAAAGTCGGCAAAGATGATCTCTGGTTTTGTTATCGAATCATAAAAAAGAGAGGGATTAATTTGATTTTTTATTGGGCGCCAATCGTTTACAACACAACACAGATATTGTTGTAGAACAGTTACACTCGAGGCTCTTGCGCAAGAAGGGAAATAATATTTATCGTTATTTTCGTTCATTCGTAGTCTCTTCCGTGGGCGGTTTTGCCCACGAAAATACTTCGAATCGAAATCGAGACGATTTTCACGTGGCTCGCCCTCGATTTCCAACTTACTTTTACCAACACTTTTTCACCGGGCGAAGGAGGCGGCCATTAATCAATGTATATATGTATATATATATATATATATATATATATGTATATATATACATACATTGTCGGCGGTGGACGTCCCACGTCCGACACGGAGGATGATTATCTGAAATAAAATATCGTGCGACAAATCACTTCCTTGCCAAGAGTCGTTTAACTGGTTATATAAAATTACAAGCCGGGTATTGTACACGGGAGAGGAAGCGTGGAAGAGAAGTCGCAACAGTTGAAAAGTGTACCGTGAAACACGGATGGTTAAATAATTCTCCATCGTTGAGCATCGTTCATTTTTTTTCCTCCTCCCCTTGCTCTTGTTTGTTCGCGTCTAATAACGCAAACATTGAAGAGGATTAAAGTTCTAACACGTAACCACGCGGGCCATCTTTTTTGCTCGAACGTAAAAATGAACGAAACGGATTAAAGGGACGGAATAAACAAGCGCGTGAACGTATCGAGGGGATTGTTGGTTAATCGTCACTAGTGGCGCTAGTGTCGCATCGTCCATCCTCCTCCTCGTGGTATTTAGCTAAAGATAAAGCACGAGGCAAAGGTGCAAGTTCAAGGATGAAATATAGGCGGGGGTTGGGATGCGAAATTGGATTAATTTGTATCAATATATAACCAAAGTTTTCACAATTATTCGATTTAGTTCGCGATAAAAATTTATTTTACCGAATAAATCCGGCTGAATCGAAAAAAGAAAGAAAAAAAAAGAATCTTATTATTTCCAATCTTTTTTTTTTTTTTTTTTTCTTATTCCATTTGAGAAATTCAATCCCGATGCATTATTGCACGCGTTGAACGTGTGGAACCCTCGGCCTTCCAATAACCAACGATCCGAGCAAAAATCCTTTGTCAAACAATCGCGAAATTCCGTGGCCGACTCCGCCATTATAAATCACGCTGGAAACGCGTGCCGTTTCTCATACGGGGCGAAATAAATTCTTTTCTTCATTTTCATGCAAACGAACATCGCCACCGCCTCGCCATATTCTCGACTCCACACCTAGCAAACATCCGCCATTTTTAACAACTTGACGATTATAAACTTTGAACGATCACGACGTTCGATCATTTATATGAATTCGAGCAATCGAATTGAATTTCGTTCAAAATTATCGCGAAGAAAAGCCAAGATGAACATAATTTAATTATTCCTCGTTGCTGTTGGCAATCCAAAGAAGAAGGAATAAAATTAACAATTTACATATCCTATCTATCTACCGTGTCTCTAAGACGAGTCTCAAGCCTTCTTAAAAAATATTTCGATTCAAAATGCATCGCATTTACGGATGTAAATGCGTGTACCTGGCAGGCCCCGTTACACGTTTGTCTTCAAATAGGCGTATTACGGGTTGCCTACGTATTTATTATTGTTATTATTATTTCGTTTCCCTTCGTTCTTCCCCCTCCTCACTCCCCGCCCCCCTCCCCTCTTCTTTTTTTTCTACTCGTTCGCCACGGTGGCGAAGCGGAGAGAGGCCGTCAGACGCAGGGACGCCATTCGTCGTGTGGCAGCGCGCATGTGAAAATACGACGGGAATATTTCACTTTTCGCGGCGCTCGCGCGCCCCGACGACAGCGTCGCGGTGCCACGTCACGAGGCATTCATTTCGAGATACGTATATATACACCGCTACGTCCAGGCTCCCGGGAGTAGCCTTAATAAATGTAGAAGCATTTATAAAGGCGGCGAGATGCGAATATTCCCCCCCCCTCTCCCTTTCTTCGTTGTTCTTCCTCTTGTTGCTCGTCGAGCAAGTTCTCTTTCTCTCTCTCTCTCTCTCTCTCGCTTGTTTCGTTTTATGTCTCGATATCGCGAAACGGTTGATTCTCTTCTTTCAAATAGAATATGAGGATAATTGTAATAAGTAAATTTCTGATTTTAATCGATTTTAATTATCCTGTTTAAGAAAAAAAGCGACGAACGATTCGATCGTTTTATATATGGACAAAATTTGTACATTTTGTCGATGGAAGAAAAAAAAGAAAGGAGAAAGAAATGTTGACAAGCTCGCGTGGAAAATTCTAAAATTTCCTGCTTGAAATAGTTCATCATTTCCTTCCTCCATTCTCTTCTCGTACGAATAATTATTTCTCTATCCAGAATCAGGATAAATCTATCTATCTATCGTCGATATTATTTCTTTTCCAAACGATGTAAATCGTTTTTGTTACGGCTTCCAACTACTTTTGCCCGTTCCCTCGAAAATCCAAAAATTCACTTTTCCCTAAATCGATCGTAATATCGAAATTACAATTTCCTTCTCCACTTATTTTCGATCTTTCAAAACTTGCATAGGTACTCGCTCGTTTTCTCCACCTTATTCCTCTGTCTGATAATTAAAAATTCAAATTTCTTTTTTTTTCTTATTTTCACTTTTCTCGTTCTTTCGAAAACTTTCAACGTTCCACGATGACGACGTACGACGGCGGATCGCGACGAGGACGAATTCGTAACCGACTGAAACAAATGTAAAGGCATTTCTAACTGCGAGAAGAGACGAGAGAGAGAGAGAGAGAGAGAGAAGACATCCCGTGCGCCGACGGACGTGCTTTTGATCGAACTTCCGGCAAACTCGAACCTTTGGCAACCAGATCCACCGTGAAAAATGGCCGCCTCCATCCCGTCACGAATTGAATCTCATCCTTCCCGTCTACCGTAATAGCCTACTAGGTTAATTGAATATTCTTCCGCGGAGAATTCGATCGAACGAAACCGAAGCCGGCAAGAACCGCGAAGAAGAATCGATTTTTATTCTGTTCAACTGTCGAAATATTAAAAATTTACGTTCTTTTTTTCTTTGTATTTATCGTTTCAAATAACATAAGACACGAAATCTTCTTCTTCTCGTCTTATTTCCTTCGAAGGAGAATTTTTTCATTCGTCGACTCGGGTCTCGAACTTGTTATTATTGATGGAATAGGTTTCGGATCACGCAACATTCACGGTTTATCCGAGTCGTTTAAGCTTTCCATTAAGCGAATCGAAAAATGACGAAACTCGGGCTACAGAAGGTCGACCGGATGCTATCTCTCGGCCCATATAGCCTCTCTCACTCGTCGTTTCTTCTTTCTCCCTTCAACTGAATGGAACTGCGTGTCCTGTCCATTTAGATACGAGTAAGAAGAGCAAGATTCGTGGATATATATGTTTATTCTCCGAAGAGAATTTCGAGAGGAAGAAATCGAATCAAATGTGATTGATAATTGTTGCGCAGAAAATATGACATCTCGTCGAGGAATCTTTTCGAACCAATAATTTGAAATCTTGGAAAAAAGAATCGAATCCAACGAAACGAGAAACGGAAAAAAGAAAGATCACTTTTCCACCAAATACCACCTTTCACCATATCTCACTCACTCGCTCAACCACGTTTCGTATAATCCATCTTACTCCTGATTCGTCCAACTTTTGGAAGAGATCCAAAAATTGATCGATCCGAGATAGCAAGAGCAAGAATAAGAATAAGAATAAAATATAAAACTTGGATAAAAAAGAAGAGGAGAGAAGAAGCACAGGAAGTCGCACTTTTCCACCTTTTCGTCGTCGAGAAACATTCTCATCCCGATATTCGAGGCAGCTGTCCCGATATTCGAGGATTCTGGCACGATTTCCGGCCGAGGCGAGCGTTGAAAAATAACGAGAACGCGCTCGACCGTTGCCCACGCGATTAATTTTCGCCCAGTTAAAGTAGCGGGGAAGGAGGGAGAGGAGAGGAGAGGAGAGGAGAAGATCGAAATTGCGTCAAAAATACGCGCTTGTATGGAGAGGGACGCATCCAACCCACCTACGTACTCGAAGGGAGAGGAGAGAGGGGAATTCGGTCCTTGTTACACGGTAGCACGGTTTTCACACACGCACGAAACGCACTGGTCGACAGCTCGTGAGCTATTAATAGAAGCGTAGTTCGACGTGTTATTGCCTCGAGTTGATATTCGGTGAGCGGCGACCGTTGGAACGCGACGATTCTTCAAAACATAGCGAGATGTAAACACAGGCGAAGAGGAATTCTGTAACGAGGACGCGGCCGAGGTTTGGCCATCGCGAGGCGGCCCGCCATGTTCCGACGGCCGTCGCAGCCATGTTTGCCCCGCCGCATCCGTCTCGCCTTTCCCCATTCCCGAGTCCCGATCTTCGATTCGATCAAAAAAGAAAAGAGTTTTTATCGATTTTATTTTATAGAATTGAGACAGAGAATTGAGAGAATTCGTTTAGGAGAGAGGAACGTATAGTATAGACGATTTGGGGAATCGAGGAATTGATTTTGGAACGAGAGAATTTTTATTTGTCGTATAATGGATCGAGAGGATTTTGCAGTTTTTTTAATGATTGCTTTATTTGGGGAGAAGAGAATTAATTTTCTGTTCAAGAGGAAAAGTTTTTGGGGAATCGAGTATGGTTTTTCGTTTGGAACGAGAGAATTTTGGGATTTTTCGTATAGATCGAGGAAATTTTGGAATTTTTTAACCATTATTTTATTGTGGCGTTGAGAAGAGAATCAATTTTTTGTTCGAGAGGAAAAGTTTTTGGGGAATTAAGTTATCAATTAAGATTTTTCGTTTGGAATGAGAGAATTTTGAAATTTTTCGTATAGATCGAGGAAATTTTTGAATTTTTTAACGATTGTTTTATTGTGGTATTGAGACAAGAATCAAATTTTCGTTCGAGAGGAAAAGTTTTTGGGGAATTAAGTATGGTTTTTCGTTTGGAATGAGAGAATTTTGAAATTTTTCGTATAGATCGAGGGAATTTTAGAATTATTTAATAATTGTTTTATTGTGGCGTTGAGAAGAGAATCAATTTTTTGTTCGAAGGAAAAAGTTTTTGAAGAATCGAGTATGACTTTTTGTTTGAAAATTTTCGTTTAGATCGAGAGAATGCAATGCGATTTTATGAAAACGCGAGAAATGTTTTTCTTAAAAATGAATATCTAACCTGTTTGAAACATTCCCTTTTCATATTTTGGTTTACTTATTCCATTTTTTTCGTCGTGGATTGAACGAAATATTTTTAAGGGATAAAATTTTTGAGCGCATATTTTTACATAAAAAAAAAAAAAAAAAATACGAGAAAAATGAGTTTCATCTTTCTGGAATATTTTGGAATATCTCGTTGGGAAGAATTATTTTTTTTTAGGACAAATTTTTTGTCAGAGAACGCGGTTTCACGAAGAGAAGAGAGCAACATTATCTTTAGAGAAAAATGAGCTTCGCGGGATATTTGGGAATTATTTTTTCTACTTTCCCGCCATTATTACTTTTATTCTTTTCGAAATACATACATTCCCCCCTCCCTCTTTTAAAAGAGAAAAGGGAATTATCATTTCAATTATACTGCTTTTATTTTCGACTCGTATAACTCGACCGCGCAAATATAGATCTTGAAGCTTAAATTTGGATATTTGTTGTACCCCCTTGCATAGATTCCGATACGCGAATTCAATATGCGATATCATAAATAATTCCCTTTCGTGTTTTATAGTACGCGTCGAGGTGGTTTGCTCGTAGGTGGATTAATTTTTGGTGTAAATTTATTATCCCTCATTAACCTCTCTCTCCCTCCCTCCACTCGAATTTTACACGAGAACAATTTTAACCAAAATTGGCCTGCTCGAATCGCCTGATTATTTCGTTCTTTTCGCATTTTTTCCATCTCTCTCTCTCTCTCTCTCTCTCTCGTTTCTTCCATTTTCGAAACGCCAATACCCGCTCGTTCTACGTGAAATTGCAATAAAAATATCAATAATGTCGCGATAATAATCAATTCCGCGTGTATAAAAAAAAAAAGTTGCTCGAAAAATTACGAACGATGGCAATTTGCTTTTTCTTTTCTTCTGCGCGCGAAATTTATGGTGATCGATGAAGAGTCGAGACTCGATGAAATATATTCCACCGGAATGCGGAATAAAACGTGATATCCAAAACGGATATCAAAAGGGGATAGTCAAAGTGCAGAGTGTAATTGTTTTCGAGCGAGAAATAATATTCGATCCTGTTGCGCCATATTCCGACGGCCGACGGGCTGCCATGTCGTCCGTTCCGCCTCTCTTAGACAGAGACGATCGAAGAATCTTTTCGATAAGAAAAACGTTTCGTTTTCTTCTTCCCTGTATATTTATTTTCACAATTGTTCACACACATCTCTCGAATGTGACGAAACACATTTTTCCCGATCGCAATCAAATCAACGAGTTTTTTAATTTTTCCCTACGCAAATTTTTCTATACATACAAAACATACAAAACTTCTATATCTCTAAAAAAAGGAAAAGGGATTAAAAACCTTTTCCTTCAACTTTTCCTTTAAAAAGAGACACATTCGATCTTCCAAAGACTCGAGACTCCTCTTCTTCCATCCACGATCGCGAGAGAGAGAGAGAGAGAGGGAAGATTTATGAATATTACTTTTCGAAAACTATAATAAACTCCTGGTGTTCTTTCTTTCTCTAGGGAGGGGAGGGAGGCAAATTACAGGATGGCGTGACCAGGATGGCGCGGGGTGGTGACGATGAAACAAAAGGCGACTTGGATCGATATCGAGAAATTTATCGATATTGCGTGTAACCGGGTTACCGATTATCGCGCAAGCTTACTCTCCAATAACCCCTTCCCCCCTCCTCGTTCTAAGAGAAACAATATCGACAATCAACAAATTATCATTGTTCCACGTCTGTGTTGATTGTCCAAGGAGAGAAAGAATAGTTTCAATTGACTTGAGCAGTGAAAAAATATTATTAAATGAAATGAAAAATTTATTGAATGAATATATATTCAATTAACAACAGTATGCGATTGTTTATGAAAATATTCAAAGTATGGAAGAAAAACAGACAGACAGGTACCAACTATGAAATAACGAAATATATTTCTGGCAACACATGGATAATTAAAAACCGCAAATAAAATAAAATAAAACAATAATAATTTTCGGGTGAATCTGGATCGAAGTGAATTTTCAACGACAGTCAAATCGAAGGAGGAAACGAAATATATGAATCGAGATGGGCACCTGAGAAGGTAGTCCTCGGAAGAGAGGGGGAGAAGGGGGAGGTGTACGATATTTACGAAAGCGTGTACGCCACCACGTGTGCGCCGTAAATCATGGAGAGGCTGGCTCCTCTAATTATAAGTATGACTATCGCCGCTATCGCATCGTCGCCCGACGTAGAAAACCGCCCGAGGCGAGGCGAGGCGAGGCGAGGCGAGGCGAGCGCCGAACCGGTGAACTTCTTCGCCCGCGATAAAACGATCCTCGAGTTGTCGAGATCGCGACAGAAGGGAGAAGAGGAGGAGGAGGGGGAGGAAGAAGTAAAAAGGGCCGACAGATGAATTCCACGTTGCAAGGAATCGGTACCCCCGTTTACCAAGAACGAGCTCGAAACGAGACCGCCTTTTAATTGCCTTTTCTTTCCTTCTTTTTTTTTTCTTGGACCCAAAGCTTAACCCCCTCCCCTTTTCTGGATCGTTGCTCACGAGAGGAGGTTTTTTTTTTTTTTTTTTTTTTTTTTAAATCTCTGGACCCTGGTCGGTCGTGGTATTATTGGGGCCGTCGATGGTTTGTCGTGGAACGAAAGGGGTGGATGGATAATTTCAGGATCAGGGTTTCTCGACACTTGATGTCCTCTTCTCATGGAGGAGTTTCTTATTTTCCTCATTCGGGGATATCGATGGGCGAGGAATTTTTAGAGTGTTGAAAGTGTATAAATAAAATTGTAATATTTGACGATTAATCTGTCGTTTAACGTGATTTTTTTGAAAGTTCGTGACGATTTTCAGTTTTTTTTTTATCCACGTATCGATGGACTTGTAAGAATATTGAAAATAAACAATTGTAATATTCGACGATTAATCTGTCGTTTAATATAATTTTTCGATAATTCGTGACGAATTTCTACTTTTCTTCATCTGCGTATCAATGGACGAGAATTCGTGTCAAATGACGAAGAATTTCCAGAGTATTGAAAGCGTATAAATGATTGTAATATTTGACGATTAATCTGTCGTTTAAGTCGCGATAGTTTTTTGAGAGTTCGTGACGATTTTTATTTTTCTTTATCCATGATTCTCGTATCGATGGACGAGGAATTGCAAGATTATTGAAAATATATTTAAACGATTGTAATATTCGATGATTAATCTGTCATTTAATACGATAGTTTTTCGTGACGAATTTCCACTTTCCTTCATCTGCCATTTTCGTATCAAATGACGAGGAATTTTCAGAATATTGAAAGTATATAAATAATTGTAATATTCGACGATTAATCTGTCATTTAATACGATAGTTTTTCGATAATTCGTGACAAATTTCATTTTTCTTTATCGACGATTCTCGTATCGATGGAGAAGGAATTGTAAGAATATTGAAAATATATAAACAATTATAATATTCGTTTAATCTGTGTTCAGAGATCTTTTTTAGTGGGATTGTTAATATAAAAATCGTAACGAATTTCCACTTTTCTTTTTTCATCCGCAATTTTCGTATCAATGGACGAGACTGTAACTGAGGAATTTCCAGAATATTGAAAATACGTAAACAATTGTAATATTCGATTAATCTGTCGTTTAATCTGTGTTCAGAGATCTTTTTTGGTGGGGTTGTTGATAAAAAATCAGGATTTTTATCATTTTCAAGATATCAAGGTACACACACACGCACACATATATACACACTTGAATATTATACAAACAATTATACAATTACACTCACATCCTCTTTCCCAAAAATCCTGACGATTTTCATCATTTTCTTTATCGTGTCAATATCATGAAAAATTTCCAGGATTCAGAATATCGAAATACACACACAGATACACACCTGAATATTATACAAACAATTATATAATTATACTTCTCTTTGATAAAAATCAGGATTTTTATCATTTTCAAGATATCAAGATACACATATACATACACACTTGAATATTATACAAACAATTATACAATTATACAATATATATACACTCACGTCCTCTTTTTTAAAAATTCTGACGATTTTCAGTATTTTCTTTATCGTGTAACGAAGAATTTCCAGGATTGAGAATATCGAAATACACACACAGATACACACCTGAATATTATACAATTATACAAACAATTATATAATTATATTCCTCTGATAAAAAAAATTATATTCCTTTTGATAAAAATCAGAATTTTTATCATTTTCAAGATATCAAGATACATATACACATACACACTTGAATATTATACAAAGAATTATACAATTACATTCACGTCCTCTTTTTTAAAAATCCTGACGATTTTCATCATTTTCTTTATCGTGTCAATATCATGAAAAATTTCCAGGATTCAGAATATCGAAATACACACACAGATACACACCTGAATATTATACAAACAATTATATAATTATACTTCTCTTTGATAAAAATCAGGATTTTTATCATTTTCAAGATATCAAGATACACATACACATACACACTTGAGTATTATACAAGCAATTATACAATTACACTCACGTCCTCTTTTTTAAAAATCCTGACGATTTTCAGTATTTTCTTTATCGTGTAACGAAGAATTTCCAGGATTGAGAATATCGAAATACACACACAGATACACACATACACCTGAATATTATATAAACAATTACATAATTATATCCACGAGCGGATCAGGCACGATGATTAATCTTGGAAAGCGGGCAGACTTCAAAATGGCGGCTCGACGAAGGGGGTTACCCGATTAGAATTCGGGTATCTGGCCGATATCGATAATGGGTCGCGATATCCGCGGGGCGGTAGCGGTGGTGGTGGTGGTGGTGGTGGTTACGCACGCATGATGTACGAGAAGTAATATTTTCGGGGGCGCGATATATCTGGCGGGAGTGGACAGCGGCCCCCGCGATGGGGCCGTCGATATCGGTTATCGAAAATATTTTTAAATTCGCCAACGATAACGCTTTTGCACGCGACCCTCTTCCGGCACAACCCTTTTCCTCCCAATCAACGAAACAGGCGAGGATTTCGTTCTCGTCCTCGACGAGAAATTTGTTCTTCTGGCTGGTTCTTCACGAGTTCAGTCTTGTTGTTGAAGAAATATATTTGAACGCGTGGAGAAAGAGTTGAGGGATTCGCGAGTTCGATAATAATCGTGGTATAGTATTATTAATATTTTAAAAATTAAAAATTTTAAAAACGAGCTGTTGTTCGGCCATATTGAAATATAAAAATATTGATAATAATTCGTCGAAAAGCTGGATATTTATTATCCGTAATCGATAACAAATTTACACACGATGGCCATCGAAATAATAATCAAATAGAAAAATTTGAAAAGTAAAGTTTCAATAATTAAAAAGTATATTTCGAAAATTAATTTAAAATGGAATGCAATAAGAGAGAAATAGATTCGTTCGAACTCGAAGATTCTTGGCTTTTCGACAATTATCATTATCAATAATCGATCAAATTCATAATCGAAATAATAATCAAATAGAAAAATTTGAAAAGTCAGATTTCAACAATTAAAAAGTATATTTCGAAAATTAATTATATTTAAAATGGAATGCAATAACCGAGGGAGATGAATTCCTTCGAATTCGAAGATCTTCGAAGTTTTTCAATTATCATTATCAATAATCGATCAAATTTATAATCGAAATAATAATCAAATAGAAAAATTCGAAAACTCGAACATCATCAGATCATTTAATTAAGAACGATAATATTTTAAAAAATTACGAGTTCCTATTACGAGCCAAATCGAAATCCAATAATCAACGAAGATGAATTCCGTTTCAACAATTAAAAACTATATTTTAAAAATTACGAATTCCTCCTACAACAATATCGAAATCCAAAAATTAACGTAGATGAATTCCTCTAAACTCGAGAATCATCAACTTCTCAATTAAGAACCATATTTTAAAAACTAACGCCAATTAACAGAGATGAATTTCTTCAAACTCAAAGATGATCAGCTTCTCAACAATTAAGAATCATATTTGAAAAATTAACGCCAATTAACGGAGATGAACTCTTTTAAATTCGAGAATCACCAACTTTTCAACAATTAAGGATCATATTTTAAAAACTAACGCCAATTAACAAAGTTGAACTCCTTCAAACTCGAGAATCATCAACTTTTCAACAATTAAGAATCAAATTTTAAAAACAAACCAATCATCAGAGATGAATTCCTCCAAACTCAAAGATGATCAGCTTCTCAACAATTCAAAAAACCATATTTGAAAAACTAATCATCGGAGATAAACTCCTCCATACTCGAGAATCATCAACTTTTCAACAATTAAGAACCATATTTTAAAAACTAATCAATCGAAGATGAATTTCTTCAAATATAAAGATGATCAATTTTTCAACAATTAAGAAACTATATTTTAAAAATTAACGCCAATCATCGGAGATGAACTCTTCCATACTCGAGAATCATCAATTTTTCCACAATTAAGGATCAAATTTTAAAAATTAACGCCAATTAAAAGAGATGAATTCCTCCAAACTCGATAATCATCAACTTTTCAACAGTTAAGAACGATATTTTAAAAACTAACGCCAATTAATGAAGATGAATTTCTCCAAACTCGAAGATAATCAACTTTTCAACAATTAAGAATTATATTTTAACGCTACGAATTTCTATTATACGAATTCCTATCCTATTATCGAAACCCAAAAATCAACGAAGATGAATTCCTCCAAACTCAAAAATGATCAACTTTTCAACAATTAAGAACCATATTTTAACGCTACGAGTTCCTATTATACGAATTCCTATATCGAAATCCAAAAATCAACGGAGATGAATCGAGGATCGTTTTCAACAATTATCGATAACTCGCAACAACGGTCATCGAAACATCGAAATAAATAATTAAGAAATTAAGAAAAATAATTAAGAAAAATTTCCAAAAAAAGATTCTAGCGCGATTATTAATTATCCCCGCCCTAAAAAACAAACATTATTCCGGAATAAAAATGATTCCATTCCGAAGCCGAGACCGATCCCGGTTCCCTCCACAACAGCGAAACGAAAAATTAATCTCGATCGCTTCCTCCATTTTGACCGCAACGTCACCCGCGATCGATAACTCGTAAAATAGAACGAGCCGCGAAACGCCGTACGGCGCGTTAAAATGGATCCAAGATACGAGGCGGTGATCGAACGTCGGTTGCCGTTTATCGCTCCATCTCATTCGTTTACCTCCATGTTTCCTCCATGCGTGGCCCGTCCTCCCTCCTCCCTCCTCTTCCTCCTTCTCCTTCGTCGTCGTCGCAAAGGGAAAGGAACGTCGCACAAAACTTCATAAATCAAACGTGCCCACAATCGGCACGCAGCAGATTCGATCGATCCGCTCGATCTCGTTGAAAATGGAAACGAAATTGGACAACTGGATATTTCGTAACGCTTATTAACAAACGAGGAGATTCAGGAGATTTTTAAATTCCGAATACCAAGTTTCGACGCGAAGGAAGGAGGGGGAGATGGAATAGAATTTCGACCGAAAACAGATTAAAAAAGGAAGAAAAAGAGAGAGAAGAGGAGAGTCGCGATCGCGGGGGCGTCGACGTCCGGCCGACGAGAAATTTTGCGTAGAACTGAACCGAATTTCTTCCGCTCCTTCGAACACGAGCTACTCTCCTCGTATTGCCGCGACCTTGAATCCGAAGCAATTTGCTTATTCTTAAAATATTTGCGCGGTGAGGGAGCGGGTGAAGCCTTTGTTGAAGTCCTGGTAAATCAAACCGTGAACGGATCCCCTGCGAGCACAGGAAAGTACGCCCCCCCCCTCCCCCCACGACAGGTGAATCCAATCGAAAAAGGATAAAAAGGTCTTCGATATATCCTTCTTAATCCCACGCTCTTCAAAACATTGCAGTCGAGTCGTATTTTCTTTCCTTCCTTCTTTCTTTCTTTCTTTCTTTCTTTATTTCGACTCGAGTCGAGGAAGGTTATCGCGGACGACCGTTCGTCGAGAGATCATATTTCTTCGTTTGTTTACAATGTACTCGTACGCCGTACGGCGAATCTACAACAATTTATTCCGTATTAATCTTTCCAGTTTTCAGGACGACGATGATTTTTACCACGTGTATATATATATATATATATATATTTTCTTCATTTATCGTTCACTTATAACCCTTTAACGAGAGAAGAAGTTTCATAGGAGGAGTCTCAATCTCGAATCTCGCCTCCCGATCCTCGATCCTCCTAAACCAGAATCCTTTCCGAAGAAGAAGAAGCACATCTCTGGAAGGATGCTTGCGTCACATGTTGCCGTACAGGCACACGGTATCGGTACATTCGACCTTGCCCCTTTAAAAGCCAGCCTCTCCTCGCCAGCCTTGCAATAAATCAAATCGAACCGCTTCGACGCGAGCAGCCTCTCCGTCGCGCTTTCCATTTAGGCTAGATTTAAACTAGGCCCAGGTAGCGTCTTGCGTCTTTTGCATAACTCCTTGTCCGCAGGGGGAAGGGGGAGAAACCCTTCTCAACTTCTTCCCTCGAAGGGGTTTCTTCCCTCGTCGCCGTTGTTGCTGGTGTTGCCGCTCCCTCGAAGACCTTCTTGGCTTGGCAAGGAGAGGAGACGGAAAGGTAAACATCAACGCCAGGGGTCTGGCGGCCCCCCCGTGGCGTCCTTTGCTTCCCGTAAAACCCGATCGTATTCCGATTCGATCCGCTTCAGTTACGATGAATCGCGACGCTGCGAAGATCAAGCGGGATGTCAAGCTTTGACAAGCGTTTGCGAGGGACGAAGAGGAAGAACGCCAACGGAATACGGGAACGAGATTTCTTCTTCTTTCCTCTTCGCCGATTTTTTTAACTCTTGATTCCTCTTGGTTACTTGGAAAAAAACTTGAGGAATGCGAACGAAAAGGGAGATCATAATCCTGATTTTCGAAATTTTATCCTGTTCGTTCTCTAGTGATGATGAAGAGAGGGAGAGAGATGATATTTTCCTCGAGATCTGGAATTAATATAAATTTTCGCCGATTTCGCACGAATAATTAGGCGTCGTTATGCATACTCTTCGGGGTGTATAATAAGCGACATAACAAGCGCGAAATTACAGGCGCGCGATCGTTATAACGACTTCCTTCCCTTCCCCCTCCTCCCCCTGATTTTCCGCGATCTCACGTCTCTGGAAACGAACGAGTTCTCAACCAATTTTTTCAATTCGATCCATCCTTTCCTCGTCCCTAATCTCGTAACGTACCGTCCTTCTGATGACAAGATATAGAAAAAAAGAACATAAACTTCTTAACTAACGAAGTAGTAAAGTTCTACTCGAAAGCGGTATGTCAGAATTTCGAGTAATATTCGATGTATACGGAAATAGAAGATGTTCGAAGGATGGAAAAAATGACGTTGGGAGGAAAGATCGCAAAGAAATTTTGAAAAGAAGAAGAAAAATAGGATGCGTTGCGTGCCGGAAAAATTACGGATGATTTTCGTTACCAGGCGATGCCTCCGGCTCTTAATTCGCGAAGACACGCGAAAATACGCGTTAGACGATGCATAATTCCCGCTGAATATGTACATTTTTATCGAGACTAGACTCGAAAAACTTTGGCTACGTTCTGACGGAGAGGGGACCACGATTTTTAAATATTACGAATAAATATTTTCTCTCAATCAATTTCCTAATATTTGAAATTCAAGTTGAATATTCAAAATCGTAAAAATCGTATTTTCATTCGCGTTAGAATGATCCAATCCGAGACTGGAAATATCTTCGAAATTATCTATAGTATATCTAGCTTATTCGTACAATTATTATCTCAACTACTCGAATACGGAGAATTACATTTCTAAATTAAACTGTTACGTTACGAGTCGTAATTTAGCCTACGCCGATGCATCGAGGTTTACAGATCGACGTTTTGGATCGACAGATACCACGGAAATAAAAATACGCGTGAAAATAGAGATCAATGATACAATTTAAAATAATCGAGAGATGTTCGTTCAATGTATTGTTAAATGTGAAAATTTTTGGCCGGTAAACAATTAATTAAGTTCCTCTAGAACTACAAATTATTATTTTTTCGATCCTCTTTATTATAAAGCGGAGGGTTTAATTCGACGACAGGTGGCGATCTAATTTTTTTGAATGATGAGCACGGCACGATGCTTCAACACCGTCGAAATTCATCACGCAGACGCGAATCGTAAACAGGCGATAAGGCGAGTAAAAAACAATTTGTACGAGTTAGCTAGGGGTGATGAATGAAGGTGAAATCGTTGGAGAGGTGGGAGAAGGTGGGAGGTTTGGCAGGACGGACGCGCCTCTAATAATGATAAATGAATAAGTAGCCAGATCGGCCTTTCACAAAGGGCTCATTGATTCGATTTGATTGATGATTCCGCACAGTCTTTGTAACCACAACTGTGGTACGCCTCCCTTGTTGTGTTGTGAAAACGCAACGCGTTATTGCGACGACTACCTCAATTATCGGGTTCGCGATAATGCCTGGAAATAAGCGTGACGAAATATAATTTGTTGAAAAGAAAAAAAAAACACGTTGGAGGTGTGAAAAAATATTCTAGAATCCTCCGATATTAATACTCATAATTTGCGAAGAAGTGGAGGAAAAACTCGTGGATGATAAATTGGAAAAAAAAAAAAAAAAAAGAAAAGTAGAGTGGAGGTTTAAAATGTTCGAAAATACTTCGAAACGTTTACAGTTGAAGAGAGAGAGAAAGAGTATGTGTCTATTTTCCATTACCAAAAGGAATGCCAAACTTCCAATTCCATTTCCAAATTGCACGATTCCCAATCCCCCTTTCGAAACGAAAATCCATCGACGAATAACAAATTCCATGGAAAGGAACCACCTGTACCGCGAAACTGATCCAACTTTCATTCCATAAATTCCAATTCTATGTTGCGCGTTTCCGAGTTGAATAGAAGAAAAATTCCTCGTAAAAAAAAGAAAGAGAAACATCATTCGATCATCCATTCTCGATTCGTAACCTCTTTCTTATCGAATCTCATAAAACTGGTCATGAATGGCGTCGTCGATGACTCGTTTCGTACCCGACTATTATCACTCTATCGTTCGCAACGTTTAGTCGTATCGAATTTCACAATCACTGTTCTTTTAAAAACGTTTAGATTCGATACCCGTTATTTTCATCACGATGGCCGCCGCCATCTTGATACGCACCACCTGTCACGTGATCAGCGAGCATTCCGACTAATCAACGAAGAGAAACGATCCGAGGCGCCGGTTAAAAGCGGCCGGTTAATTAATTCGTTTCTGTTCGGAATCGATTTTCGACTCGGTCGGTAATTAGTGTCAATTTTCGCGACGAGTAAACGGTAACGGATTCCCTCGTATTTTTCTCGCACCGCGGGAACAAACGGCGAAAACTGTAAATTGGAGGATCGGAGACCGTGTAAATTAATTCGGACTAACGGGATCGGACGGTTTTAAGCGTTTAAAACGATTCGATTGCAACTGAATATAGGTGTCGCCGTCGAGAGGATATTTTTGCTCGATCTTGTTTGCCCGACGGATTATACTCCCGTTCCGTTTATACGTGGAAGGGAGGGTATGGGCGAATTGTATTGTTTTTATCAAGTAAACAATTGCGCTTGTCACGCACGTTTGAAGCGTTGGGAGGGGGAGGGAGGGGGGAGAGGGGAGTGTTTGGTCGGAGTGTGGACGTAGAATTTTACGCACCGATAACGAATGTCGGCCATAAATAAATTTTTGGCCTGCACCCGGGCCGTCGATGCCCCGGTATTAACAGGTTATGGTCGACGCTCGATTATTCTGCGGCTCTGATGGAATTAGGATTATGAATCAACCACCGTGATTATTTCGTCGCGTTTTATGTTTGCTCGAGATTATCGCACATGCGGCCGTGAATTAATTTCGAGTTAAATTCTTCTTGTTTCTTTTCTTTTATTATTATTATTATTTTTTTTAATATAATACCAAATGAAAATATATAAAACATCGTATAAACGATGTTTTCGCCTGGAACGTACGATGACTCGATAATTCTGTCGAAGACAATCACTCGATGAATAATAAATTTTACATTAATGAATTTTCTACAATATCAATTTTACACTCTTTTCTGAATTAACCTTTTCCTCCGTCCATTTCGATTAATAATTTCGGTCCAATAACGAAGAGATATAACACGAAAAACTATGTCAAGGATAAGAAGGAGGAAAAGAAAAAAATTAGAAGGAAAACTAGGAAGGAAAAAAATTGGACGTCTCGAGGTTTGGAATGACAGAGAATGGGAGAGTTTTCGTGGCGGAGTGATTGGTGGCAACCGTTAGTTTAATCATCGCGCATTAGCCGAACTACCCCCTTAGCCGGAGGCCTCGCCCACTTTCACCCTCGGATTCCGCGTTGTTCGTTTCGTTCGGCCGCCACTGTCAGCTTTGTTCCATCCGCATTTGTTTTATTCGGTGCTCGCGATACGCGGCGCCGTTTGTCACAGGCTACTCTTCGGCCACGTTTCCGGTTACCCGCCTCCGACCAATCGCCAGCCATTGTAACGGTCGAGTGCCCTCATTTTTAGGAAATTTCTCTTTGTTATTATTTTTGATTTAATAATTTTCGAAAAAAATGAAGTGACTGAAAAATCAGAAAAATATTATTCCAAGATATATAAAATAATATAAATTTACTTGCAACGCTAAATCTTTGAATGGTCTTTAGAAAATTTCTCTTTAATTTTCCAAGAAACAAAGGGATTGAAAAATCAAAAAGATATTATTTTAAAAGATATAAGAAGCGATATAAATTTACTTGCAACACTAAGTCTCTTCGAGTGGCCTCGTTTCAAGATTTCTCTTTAATTTTCCAAGAAATAAATTCATATCATATGTTCATATTTTGTAACCGAAAAATTTCCTCGATGATGAAAGATCTCCTTCCTTCCCCCTCCTCTTCCTCGACAGGAATTTTCCTCAACTTTCCGCGCCAAGAAATATTTCATCCCTTTTGTTTCCAGCGTTGTATATCGAACTCTCTCTCTCTCTCTCTTTCTCTCTTTCTCTGTGTACATGGAAGTTGAAGCAGGATTTCCAGTAGATCCCGTCGCAGTTTTTTGCGCGGCAACGGCGGTTAAGTGTGTCATCGCGGGGAATCTTCGCCGCGTTTCCGAATTTACGAGGTGGCCTCCCCAGTAAGGAGAAAAAGAAATCGAAGAAAGGGAAAGAAGGTCGGTTGGCAAGAACAATGATGAATGTGACGAAGTTCGGGATCGAGGGTGGAAAAGTTTCTCTTCCATCTCTCCCCATTTTTCCATTCGTTTTTCCACCCTGTAATTACCACCATGAACCAACCCTTGATCCCAATAACTACACCCTTCCCTATTTCCACCAAATTTCCACCAAGGAAGATCTTTTTTTAAATAGTAACAACAAGATAATAACAATAACAGTAAATTTTTAATTCCACTCCATAATCTATTATATTAATTGATCATCCTTGATTGCTTCCATCTTCGATCAGGATGGAAGAGAAACGGCATTCTCCCCCTCCCCTCCCCACAACTTTACCAAGAAATTCGTAAATATGGCAGGAGGAGGAAGAGGAGGAGAGACAGGAAGGTGGAATTCAGTGGTGATTCCCGATAATTCTTGTAACGATTAATTCCACGTGTCCTTGAATTCGCGACCCTCGATATCTTTCTCTCGCGTGCGATCCCTTAGCTCCGTTTCGTCGGCCATTTGTAAGTGGTCCAGGCATCCCGTTTGAATTATTATATCCTCCATCCCGGCGAGATCGTCCCGGGTCATACGATCTTCATTAGTCGCTGACAGCACCTGGAAAATTGATCCTCGATGAAGAGAGGACGGATAAAAAAAAGAAAGAAAGAAAGAAAGAAAAAGGGGAGAGAGAAAGAGAGAGAGAGAGGGGGGAATGATATTTTATCGGAAATTTATTTTTCGATAATCGATGATCTATTTTTCATCTTTTTTTTTTTTTTTTTTTTATAAAAATTTTATTATATCGCGAATACATTATGCGCGAGCTAGATTATTCAGGCAATTTTTATTTCACATCTCGGATTTCTTTCGTCAAAATTTAACAGATGTTTCTTGATCGATAAAATTTTTTATAATTATTCGATACGAAATCGATCAATCTTTCGTTGTTATTATTATTATTTTCCTTTCTCTCTCTCTCTTTACAGTTCTCCTTCAATCCACCACCATCATCCATCGATTAAAAATTTCATCGTCCCTCCCTCGAAACAACGGGAGGACGAAACATCGAAGTATCATTCTTCCTCCGTGCAACGAAGAAAAAGAGGAAGAAAGAAAAAGAAGAGAAGGAAGAGAAAGGGGGGAGGGGAAAGACGAGAGGAAGGAACGAAAAGGAAGGGAGAGATTTCGAGAAGAAAAATACGCGGGGAGCACGTGAAAGAGGGAAAGAATATTTCCAGGAGGGTTGTTCCTCCCTCCCTCTCTCCCTCCCTCCCTCCCTCCGTGTCGAAGCTCGCGAAGTGGCGCGTCCAACGGTGAAAAGAGGAAGGGGGAGAGGAGGGGAGGGGAGGGGAAGGGGAGGTTGGAGAGAAAGACGAGGCGGAATGGTCCCACCGCGCAACAAAAGCGTGATAAATCGAGTACATTAATTCGCATTTTACCTTTGTTTGCGTTATGGAATACAATATTAAATGGAATGGGCGCACAATAGATAATGTTGGGCGCCATCATTTACGCGGCTGCATGGACGGGAGCGAGACGGGCCCACGAGTCTCGCCTTTGCCTTCGCCGATTGTTACGTATCCCGACGTTTGTCCTCGCATCACTTTTTTTTAAATCGTGATCGATTCCTGCTTGTTTCCTTTCGATTACTTTTATCGATATCGATTGGTTGTACATTATCGTAAAACGGTTTGTAAACGTAGATAATAATTTTTATCCGCGTATACGATAACAATAAATAAATAAATAAATAAATAATTAAATAAGTTAAATAATGCGAATTAAAATAGATGTTACGAGCGTTTACGAGCGGCGACGAGCATCGCAGAAAGTTACGGAATGTTATGAAAACAAAATTCGGCGGCGCGCGAAATGTACACAAGTTGTTATTGTTATCCAAATTCGATCGATTTCACGCAGTCGTTCTCCGGACGCGGAACGATACGCACGTGTCTCTCTCTCTCTCTTCTTGTTCTAATAATTATAATAAATTATATAATAATATAATAATATATAATTTTACATATAATTAATTTTATATATAATTAAATAATAATAATATAATTATTATATATAATATCAATATAATTATATTATAATTATAATAAATATATAATTATAAAATATATAATATTTATGTATATATATTTATATATATTTATATAATATTTATATATAAATTATTATTATATTATATATGTAATTATATATAATATAATGTATAATATACAATATAATTTTATATAATTATAAAATATAT
>NW_025222181.1:1815664-1816353 GCF_014066325.1 Apis laboriosa
CTTATTATTTATTATAATTTATATATAAATTATTATTATATTGTATATAATATAATATATAATATAATATAATATATATAAATGTATAATTGTAACAAATAAATTTAACAAATCAATGAATTGTTACGAATAAATTAATTATTTCAATTATATAGATTTAAAATTTCTCGTAAAAAATTCTCGATCCTAATTTCGAAACAGCGAAAAAATGGAAAAATAAAATGGAATCTCGTTATCGTTCCATGCCCGATATAATGGATTTCAATTTGAAACGATCAACAGCAGGATCGTCGGCCCGTAAAACCGTTCCGAACGTAAAACGCGTATCGCCCCTCCCCCCTCCTTTCCGCCATTTGCTCGCTTTCATAAAATCATCAACCGTACCGAAACACGATTGTTCCACGATTGTTCCCTCCCCGCTTAATAATTACGAATTGTACAATTCGAATCTATCTAGTTAGAAAACTAGAAAACGAATACTTAAACGGGACAGGCACAGTGTGAAAAGAGAAACGATCGTTCTTCGTACAACAAATTCTTCCGCTCAAATAAAATTCTTCCAAACAAGCAAATAAGTAGCGAGTTCGAGAAGCAGAGAGAGAGAGAGAGAGAGAGAGAGAGAGAGAGAGAGAGAGAGAGAGAGAGAGAGAGAGAGAGAGAGAGAGAGAGAGAGAGAGAGAGAGAGAGAG
>NW_025222181.1:1816360-1820360 GCF_014066325.1 Apis laboriosa
GAAGCGCGGAGGAGAGGATTTCCGGTGGATGGCTGGCGGCGGAACTTAAGGTCCGTGGAAGTTGGTGGTGGGTGCAAATGGTGTTGGCAGGCCTGGGTGACGCATGGATTCGATTCCTGGGAGCTCGTGATTCCGCTCGGTTAGCCCCGCGTCACTCCCAGCGAACCCCATTTAACCCGCTTCCATCCTCCTCCTCCTCCTCCTCTTCCCTCCTCCCCTTTGTCGCCACGCTTCCATTCTCTCCCGTCCTGGAATCTGGACGCGCCAACCTACCGGCTTTAACCTATCACGTCTACTACGTGTACCTAACCATGGACACGCGTATGGCCACCATTGCACAAGCGGAATGCTTGTAGATACCATGGCTCGCTGGAGTTGATCGAAAGATTTTTTTTCGAGGAGGAGGAGATGGTTTTTCGTTTGTCGATTTGAAAGTAATAAGAAGATTAGTGATCTAGATCGATATTTAACGTGCGAATTTGATTCGTTTAACTTAAGTTTTTTTCAATCATCTACGTTTTTCCCAATTTCTCTTTCACGAACCGTTATATTGCCGACAATTGCTCGATAAACAAAGAAGAAAGGGGGAGGGAGGGAATGGAATAGGAGGAACCAAGTTTAATCAGGAATTGATACAGGGATGGCTGTCCTGTTTTCATTAACATTCCACAAATCCTGGGACAAATTAAATTACTTCGCCGGGGCTAATGAATGTCGGGATGGTGGTAGGAGGAGAATGTCCTGAGCGACAGAGGAGAATAGCGGGGGGCTGATAATCGATAGCTCTCGAAAGTTTAGTTCATTCGTTCGTGCGACTCGCTGGTAGACATCCTGGCCGCGATTAAATTGCGCCCATGAAAATGGAGATCTCGCGTGAGAAACCTCTGTCCTCTTGTCCTTTCACCAACGTTTCACAGAGAGAAAGAGAAAGAGGGAGAGAGAGAGAGAGAGAATTTTGATTCGACCGAATTTTGGCTCTAGAGTACAATCGGACAAAATGTAACGAGAATATTTATCACGTTTGACGAAGAAGAAATTTTTAGGGGTGGAAAGTTTTATATCCGATCCGAGAGTCGAGACACGCGCCGATAAACACGTCCAAACAGTCCAAGAAACATTCAGGACAGAAGGAAGATTAATTCGGAAACGAGGTCGAACGTATTTCACAGTTCATTATCCACGAGTCCCAAATTCCCCTCGTTTTTCGTATTATTATTTCATAAGCGTGTTACTTAAATACCTACAGGGATATCTACTTACTTATCAAATTTATTTATAACCTTTCTCTTTGTTCATTCAACTTACTTTCTGTACTGTCAAATCCATCTGAAAGTATCTATAACTGATACGATACATTTTGATATTCAAGCTGGATCCAATTACTAGCCACCTATAATTTAATTAAAATTCATAACTTACAAATAGTATGTACTCCACGAGTGAAGAAGTCTTTCAAAAAATATGGATTGGAAAAATTAATACTTTTAAAATTTACTCGTTTATCGTACGTCATGCATCAATGCAATGACTCGAGCGCACCACAGCGAGAATCAGCGATACTAATTTCTCATCAGCCTTGATTCATGTATCCTCCTCAAACTTGTGTCTATCCGTCGAATAAATTTCTAAAACGTGATAATTACAAATGTATACGATCGAACGATTTATAAGTTAAAAGATATATTTATAAGCATGTTACTTAAATACTTACAGAGACACCGCGGATATTTACTTATTTATCAAGTTTATTTATAACCTTTCTCTGGAATTTTGTTTATTCAACTTACCTTCGTATCGTCAAATCTATCCGAAAGTATTAACCGATGCAACATTTTAATATTCAAATTGGATACAAAATTTATAACTTACAGATACAGTACTCCATGAATGAAGAAAAGAAGTCTTCTAAAGAATACGGACTGGAAAAATTAATACTTTCAAAGTTACTTGCTCTCGATCGTACGTCATGTACATCAATGACTCGAGCGCACCACACGAAAATCAGCGGTACTAATTTCTCCTCTGCATTCTAATCCATATACTCCTCAAACTTCTGTCTATCCATCGAATAAATTCAACTAAAACAAACGTGATTACGAATATACACGAAAAAGACATATTAATTTCCAAGTTCTAATATTAATCAGATTACCGTTTCTCACTGTATTTTCACCAAATTTTCACATCGATTAAAACGATGTCGCGCGAGCGAAAGTTCATCACCGGTTTTAAGGCGCGTTTGCAACGATTCATCGAACCATATCGGTTTGCGCGTCGAATGCACGGTTGTCGAGCGCGGGGGTGGAAACTGGAATGAGGGTACCCGGTAATGGAATACCTTCGCTGGAGGAACGCAATCACGCTGATGTTTCGGAACCCCAAGGCTGCCACGGGGGATTTCCACGCTCATGAGCAGATCAGGCATTGCGTGCCGGCTCCTCTGTCTCTCCTATCCCATTCGCCTCTCGTTTCTCCAATTTACCCTCGCCCCTCGCTTCTGTCAATCAAGCGTATAACCATCGGGAGAAGAAATTCCTTGTTGGAATCGAATTTTTTCCCTTTATTTTTTTTTTTTTTTTTTTTTTTTTTCGACTAACTGAATTATCGTCACTACTATATTATTCTGATTCCTGATTTTACCGTTACCGTCTTTTCTAAGTAATTAGACTCGGACAATCAAATCGTAAGGAACAAGGATGCAGAAGAGACAACTGGAGGGGGGAAAGAGAGCAAATAAAATTCGCGGGCAAAAATCAAAATAAATACATTTACAGATTATCCACGGCAATAATTCAAACGCGGTTTGAATAGACGGCAGGGGGTCCCTTCCCTCTCTGCCCTCCATCCAAAAACTCCTTCTATCATTCGGTCTGCTTTGTATTCCGCGTTTGCTCGCCTCCTCCCTTTCCACCACCCTTCCAGTAGTCTCAAACTCTCTCCTCCTCCTCCTCCTCCTCCGTTCTTCTTTCCTCCAACCCATCCTTCTTCCTCCTCGTCGTCGTTGTCGTCGCGATGATCGTCCTCGGCTTCATCCTCTAAGGCCACTTGATCCACCCCTTTCCACCCCCTTCCCAACGAACGAGCCACGCCGTTCAACTTCTTTGATCCCCGCCGACCGCTCAACTTCGAAGGATCACCGAGATTTTCCAAAGAATTCATAACTTTGGGAGAGATATCCCCCTAAAGAGGGGAGTGGGGCGACCTCCTCTCCTCTCCCCCTCCTCCAGGGAATCTTGGAAGGAATCCGCGATTCCAGGAATCCGGAAAATCTGTTCTCCACACCATCATGAAGAAATTCAACGAATCCACGATATAGAAATATAAAATATATATATATATATATAGAAACTTGATAAATAAATAGAAATAAAAATTCGTTCCCTCGAGTTCCCATAATCCCTGTTTCGGGCTACCTTCTAATATCAATGGATCAGGATGGAAGGTTGATCCTCGAGGATATCATTGACATCCTCTCTCTCTCTCTCTCTCTCTCTCTCTCTCTCTCTCTCTCTCTCTCTCTCGAGAAAGGAAACCACTTGGACGGTGGTTGATCGAAGTTGTTGTTCGGACCCTTGGAGACGTTGTTCGTCCGAAAAAGGGTGGGCACAATGGTGTGCCAACGCAGGGTCTGGTCGGCTCGAGGGGATGAAACCGTGGAACCACCGGGGAATAAGGGGAGGAGAGGCCGTTGAGAAGAGAGAGAGAGAGAGAGAGGATGAAGGAGGAGAGGAACGAAGCCCGCCATATCAGTCTTGCTTGCGCCGACAGTTCGTCATTTGTCACTGTCGCGGCCATTAATAACTCCGCCATCCTGTCACTGCGGATAATACGAGTAGGTCTCCTCCGTTGCAGGGTACGGTAGGGGTGGTGTGTTCCGTTCAATTCAGTTCGGTTTAAGGGGGGGGGGGCGACGGATTGGAAGAGCCTGATGCCTTTTCAGGGTGATGCCGGTAGCTCATGGGGACATGGCCGTGCGATCTTGCCGCCCCTCCATCTTGCC
>NW_025222181.1:1820446-1831192 GCF_014066325.1 Apis laboriosa
TTTTTTTTTTTTTTTTTTTTTTTTTTTTTTTTTTTTGGAAGAATCGAGTTCGAATCGACTTTGAACATAACAAGTGTAGAAAGTAATAAATAAAGGTTTAATAGGTGGAAATAATTCCAAGTAATTCGTTTCTATATTACGAAATTATATTCAAAAGGAGAATCTCAATAAATCGTGGAAAATCCCTGACGTGCCAACCTATGTCTGCATTCAAGTACCTCGAAGCCGATTAAAAGCCCAAAAAGCTCAAACCTCGAAACAGAGCGGAGGATGGAAAAAAAAAAAGAAAAAAAAAAAATACCGACAAAAACACCCACGAAAAAGAGAAGAGAAAAGAAGAGAGAGAGAGAGAGAGAGAGAGAGAGAGAGAGAGAGAGAGAGAGAGAGAAAGAGGGAGAAAAATAGGCAGAGCGTCGGTGGAAAAAAATTTTCGCGAAAGCCCTTTCATCACACTTGCCCGCCAAACTGTCTCGTTGGAGTTTTTATTGTGTCCGAATTGCGGGAGAAAGAGAGAGAGGGAGATATATTGTGAAAGCAGCCGAACATGTGGACGTTAACACAGCGAGAGAGCTCGTTTGGCCGCGAGGGGGTTGCGGGGGGTGGCGGCCAGCTTGTTGGTATTACGTAAGCGTAGCGCGGCGCGAGGCCATTTCAAAAATGGCGGGAGGAAAGAGAGAGAGAGAGAGAGAGAGAGAGAGAGAGAGAGAGAGAGAGAGAGAGAGAATATAGCAGGGGAAAAAAGAGGTTATGTCCCGGGCGCTGGGTGATGCCAACACGGCTTTTTAATTAGAGCCGGCAACGCGCCGCCACCTGACATCCTCTGCACCGCCGCGACCCCTTCATCAAAGTATCATTCTCATTTCGTTGGAAATTTCACCGGCGGAATTGCGAAATGCATCGAGAGAATGGAGAAAAATAGAAGAAATAAAGTAAAGGGGGGAGGGGATAACGATAACAAATGCACATCACTCCTAAAAAATCAATTGAATCAAATCATTGGAAGATTGGATAGGTAAACGATCGATATTTCCGTTAGGATATATATACCCCTCTGTATATCCCGACTAATTCGTAATAATAATCCAAAAATTCTTAAATATACAATACTATTATTCCGTGATCGAAGCTGTATTTAAGTGTCTCGATATTTTGTGCGCAACGGTGTACACAACGTACGGTGTAATACAGTTAACAGCCTCGAGGCTAGCATTAATTGGGTTGCTTTTTCGAACGACGAGAGTTTAATCGGGCGGCACGATCGCTCCACTTGGCCGGTGAAAGGTTCGATAAACTATTATTTCAACGCGTGGAACGTAATATCGCATGATGAGGAGGGGGGAGGGGGGGGTCTGTTTCCTCGCTTTCGAGCCGCGCTTTGATCTTTCAAGTACCGTATATACACGCGTAGTACGTAGGAGGCTTACGTTCGTGCGCGTAACGTGTCCAACTTTACACGTATATACACGCGCGTATACGCGTGTTGATTCTCGTTGAAAGGTTCTTCCGTACGGACCTCGTTTGTCACGCCTATCGTTTGCGTTATACACTCGGAATGCGCGGAACGAACGAACTATCTTACCGATCGAGCAATCGGTGATATCCCGGCAACGTAACATTAGGTTACGTTTGCGTTGGTGATTCGCCACTGAAATCCTTTCACATTTGATACGTTCGAACTTTCGCGATTTCGTTCCGCCAAAAAGATCTACGAATAATTTTCTCGAAACTGTCTCTCTTTCATTCATCTCCTCGAATCTCGAGGAGATGTGTCGATCCCGAGGTGATTCTATTTTTCCTCGCGCGGCGAACCACTGAAAGGAGTACGTGCAAAGAGAATGCAAGGTGGCACACAATGGGAGAGCGCGCGATTACCGACCGAGCTTCTAACCCTAATTCCAGGGGACAATGGTCCCCTGGCTTCCTCAAACACGATTGTATATACGTATCAAGGGATCAAGGACGGTGTTAAGTTCGGAAAGGATTTCAACTTCACGCTGCGAAAGAAACGATTTTTGCGTGGAAGCGGAACCGACCTTCCTTTCACGAATAGCGAAAAGGATGGTCATAAATCCCGTCAAGGTCACCGACTTCCGAGATCCTTTCGAGTTTCCTCTTCCTCTTTCGGCCGCATCTCGTTGAATCGTTGCGCGAATATCTGGCTCGGAGCAACCACCCGGCCAACTAGAGTACTCTTCCTGTTTCCTTTTTCCCTTTATTCCCCCCTCCCTCCCCATGAGAATCCGCCATTACGAAGCGGCAATCGTCGAAAAACTCGCTCGAGAAATACATCTGGTATCGTCGACGCTTTAAAGTCGATCTTCGAAGACGATTCATGTTCTCTTCTTTTGTTAATTAATTGGATGTTATCAAGACACAAATTTCTAACGAAGTTAGAAAAAAAATAAAGTAAAAGAAATAAGATTTTAAAAAATGTAAGAAAATCAATACTCCGATTCTTTAAAAATTTATTAAACGTTGATATTTTTTTTTTTATCTCTCTGAAAAGATCTTGGGAGGAGGGGGGATAAATATTTTTCGAATGTATCTTCTAAAAATGGAATGAAAGTAAAGGAATTTTAAAGTATCTCGAATTTCATCTCTGGGGAGGGAAAGAATGTTTTCAACTGGAAATTTCCAGAGAAACGGATACGGTGATCGAGAGGAGTGGAGTGGAGAGCGTGGGAAGGCCGAGCGGAAGCATGGACGAGGAAGAAATCGTGAAACTCGTGAAGGAGCGAGTGGCGGGGCGATCGGTGGGGGAGGGGGAGGGAGGGGGTGGCGCGAGACGAACGAGGGTAAAGTAAAAAAAAAAAAAAAATATCGAGCGCGATTTATCAAAGGCGTTTCTTGGGCTGCTGACTCTGTACGAATTTTCACCGTATCCCACACGTACGGGCGAAAAATGCCCGACCCCTCGTCTCTATCCATTTTCAACCATTTCTCTCGCTCTATGCACCTCTCATTATCAAAATCATCAAAGCTATCTTACTAACGGGTTTATAAACATGTTAATTTTGAAGTAGAGTAGAGTCTAAAGAACACGAATATTTTTCCAAATATTTTGAATACGATGAACAGGCTTATTCTAAGAGTATTACGATTCGATTTTGGTAAAATATTTTTTTTTTTTTTTTTTTTTTTTGCGTTTAGAGTCTGAAGAACACGAATACTTTTCCAAATATTTTGAATACGATGAACAGGTGTATTTTAAGAGTATTACGATTCGATTTTGGTAAAATATTTTTTTTTTTTTTTTGAGCAAAGTTTTTTTTGTTTAGAGCAAAATTGACTAAAAGAAAATCAATTCGTTAAATTTAACGTTAAAAATTTATAAACGTCTCAACGTTGACGTTCTTTTTATCTCTCTGGAAAGATCTTGGGAGGGATAAATATTTTTTTCTACCCCCAATTTAAGGGTTGAATTGAAATTTTCTATATTCTACTATTTCCTTCCTTCTTCAACGCACACAAGTTGAACTATTTTCGAATCGTGCGCATTTTCTCGAGTTCACAATCTTTTCCTAAAAAGAAAAATACAAACGAATTAAACTCGTCAAATAAATATGAAAGCAAATATAATAAAACGGAAAAAGAAAGAGAGAGAGAGAATAAAGAAGGAAGAAATTCGAAGAAGAAGGGAAGATTCGCCGGTCCGTGAAAATGATCTCTCGCCCCGTCGAGCCACCCCCATTCACGGAAGCTCGGTGTTGCGAGCTTCACCGCGGCCGATAAACGCTGATTTATATACCGTTGCGCCGATTTCCTCGAAATTTTCGACCCGTCTCCTCCCAAGGCCCGACACCCCAAGGCTCGAAGGGGTTCATCGGGCCGTGTTCCACCCCTCCCTCTCCCCCCCCCTCGCGTTCGACGGAAGCGAGGGTGGAAATAAATTACACGCACGGCGTCCAGCTAGCTTCCTCCCCTCCTCCCCCTCAGTGGATCTCTGAAACGACCTTGGAAATCTTTCGCTCGATTGCGATGCTCGTGATGCATCAAAAGATAAAATTTGGGATTCTTTCTTGGGAGGGGGGGAGGTTCGACTGTTAACGAATTAGGATAGATCTACTCGTCCCACGTGGGCAATTTGGAGAAAAGAATACTTTTGGGCCTTCAAGCCTTCGATTGCGATTTCTTGGGAAAGGCGGATGTTTTCATTTTCAAAAATTTTCACAAATATTTATACTCACAAACTTATTCACGTCATTTCGTTTGTAAAAAAAAATTATACATTTTCCCCCATAAGAAGAGAACGATATATACAATTTTCTTGGATATATATAATTTATAAATATCTGCCAACAAAAGAAAAAAAAAAAAAAAAAGATAAAGTGTCATCCATCCGATCGAATCATCTTCGAGGAGGAAAGTTTCGAGGGGGAGGATGGGAGGAGGAGAGGAGGAGGTCCACTTCCAAGAAGAAACCCCGTATCATTAAGATCTCATTATTCAAATTCGACCTTTTGCATACTTAATCGCCTTGCTCGTGCGGCGACCGCTATACCAGAGTGAAGGGAGGGAGGGAGGAGGGGGGGGGGGAGGGGGGGCTGCCAAAGATAAAGCATAATATCGCGATTCCCTGCGCCCCGCGTAATGATGATGACCGGCTTGCCGCCGAGCTGGATACCTCAGGTAAAGGGGGAAGAGCGCGAGGGGGAGAGGGAGGGGAGGGTACATAATACGCGTAATGCGAAAAGAGGCCATTTTCTCTGGTCCCGGGCCAAAACGAGCAAAACGACACAGCTCCGGTAAATTCGTGTTATCGGCCGAGCAGGAGCGTATCTCGAGAGAGAGAGAGAGAGAGAGAGAGAGAGTAAAGTTCTTCGGGACACAAGTGGCCAGAGGACAGAGTACGCGAGAGTGGAGGAGTCAAATTATAAATCCGACCCAGTGGATTGAGTTATCTCTCGCCGTTCCATTTCTCATTCTCGAATTATCGTGTGAAGGATTGACGGAGGATCTTGAGAGATTTTCTTTAAATAATAATAATAATAATAATAATAATAATAATAATAATAATAATAATAATAATAATAAGCAAGTGTCTCGTAAGAAATACGTTGTTTTCTTGTCCTCATTGAATTTCTTTTGTATAATATCGTGAAACTTTCTAGAATCGAGAGAGGTAATAGTAATAATAATAATAATATTATACACGTATTACGAGATTATATTTATATTCGACTCCCGTTTTTACCGTCCGAGTGGAATGTTGTGTCAGGTGTCGAGAAGGCTTCCCCCTCCTTTCTCTTTCTCTCTCTGTCTCTTTCTATCCATCTATCTATCTTTCCTGTCTCTGTTTCTCGTCCGGGGCTGGGAAGAGGCGGTTAAAAAATTACGTTTGCCGCGGCTCGTACGTCTTAAGTCCCAAGTGGCTGGCTGGGACACATAATTACTTTCCTTAGCCGCGCGCTCACCCATCGCGGACAGTAATTAATAGTCCTTCCTGCCCCGCGAAAGCCTTTGCCGTTTCGCGACGCGGCCGAATCTCGACGAGGAGATCCTTTTTTCTCTCCTTTTCTTTTCGTCGGTTTTCTTCTCGAGGTAAAAGAACGAAACGAAACGCTTCTCCTTCGTATATTTTCCATCGAATCTGATTTAATAGTCGATGTCTCGATGTATATGCAAATATTTCTCGCACTATTTTCTTGCTATTTTCTTGCTTTCAAGTTGAGAGATATAATTGGCACAAATGCAGTTTTATTATTAGTATTTGAAATTGAGCCCTCTCTTTTCTTATTTCCATAGATCTTACACGCGTTCTTCGCGATCAAGGATGCCATTTCATCTTCGTGAAGTTAGTTTTAGATCATTCACTGGGTTCGTGGTTTGGTCCATTTTTTCGCTCGAAGAGTTTTTGTTGCAAATTTTCGAAACGTTTCCCCGACGAGATTCCATTTTTATTTGAAAAACTTCAGCGGTTTCGGCGGGAACAAATTGTTCGGATGCCACGAATATTATTATTCCTTAAAAGACGAAACATAAATGACGGAACGAGTCGATAATCGGTTCGAACTTATCCCACGAGCTGATTTTCGTGGAAGAATAAATCTAACGCGATTAACGCGGCTTCTGTTTCTCGGCAACGGGACGCTGCCGTTACGGCGTCTTCTTGTTTCGGAAAAAAACGACGAATTATTCTCTTCGCAGACCGCCGTATCAGTCACGAATAACCTTTTCTCGGCCGTAAACGATGGCTTGGACGTTTGTTGAGGATTCTCAGCATCCGACCATCACCCGTCCAGATCGCGCACGAATCATCGCGCGGTATCCGTTTCTCTTCACGAGTTCTACAATTCTACTCGAAAATGGATTTTGCCGTTTCGAATTTCGCGCCAAAAACTCGTACGCGGATCGCCCGTCAGTTGGCGCTGTTTACCGCTTTTCCAATCTTATCTACTTATCCTTTCCACCCAAATGGCCGAAAATCGTCGTTGGGGGACACTTGACGTTTCCACGCCTGAATTTTCGAAAACTGACTCAACATTTCATTTCGTCCGGCTTTCGAGACTCGTACTTATCTGTAAAAAAAACTCATTACAAATTGATTTCTCCAGATATTAATTGATAAATTGTAATGCAATACAATTTCAAAAATATCTCAACAGCCTCTGTCTCGAGAGAGAGAGGGGACTCCCCTTTCACGATCGCTCGTTTGAAAAATCGTCGAGGAAAAACTCGCCTAATCTCGAAGGAGGAGAGGGACGACAGCTGGCCCCCGACGACGAGGCTCCAAGGATTTCGGTGTGGACGTGGGGAGGGGGAAAGGAAGAAGAAAAAAAAAGGCGATCGCTGACGTTTGATGGATCGCGACTAGGACGAGGTGGACAGCGGAGGATGCACTCCCGTGTTTTTCTACGCTTTTCCCTCTCGAACAAAGACATCAACGTTGATGGATGCGAAGAGGGATATCGTTTCTCTCTCTGTTAAAAAAGAGTTTTACTATTTTTTCTTCTCCCTCCTTTGCATTGGAAGGGATTTAAATGTCCCCACGACTTTTCCAGTGTTTTTTTTTTTTTTTCATCCAGATGAGAACAAGGACGAAAGGGACGATCAGAGAGACTATAATTTGTACCTAAATTATTATTAATAATTAAAAATTATTATTAATAATTAAAAATTATTATTAATAATTAAAAATTATTATTAATAATTTGTACCTGTACTATAATGTGTATTTGTAATACACATCACGAATCGATACTACTTTGACTTCTCCATCCCACGAAATCTTGGAAGGTTAAAAGCAGAGAATTGTGTAATTTTATTACCAATGAGCTGCCTCTCTCGCATGGCCTATCAACGCGAAACGGAACGTTGAATTACCAGCGTTGCGTTCTAATGGGAATGCGCGTCATTATTTCGAGAGAGGGGGGGAGGAAAAAAAGTTTAACCCATCGAGCGTTAAAAAAGCAGGAGAAACAATGAAGCGCAAATTACACGGCCGACTTCTTTTCTTTCGCTTCGAACAACGATTAGAAATCGCGTTACCTGTCGAGAGATGATTGAACGCGTCCATTACGCGAACGCGACTCCTAGGAAAAATTAATATTACGAATAATCCTTGTCCAATTGTTGTTTCCAACGTATAATAACAACGACAATAATAATAAGAAGAATAAGAATAAGAATAAGAATAAGAAGAAGAAGAACGATCCGAGCGTAATCCAATTTCGATGTTTGCTTTTTTCGCGACACGCGTGATAAAGCTGGGTAGCCGAGCGTGGACGTGAAAAATCGCGGCCATATTGTATATGTGCCTGTGACTGACTGCCTACCTCACCGTCTTGCCATCCATACGCCGAGATTAATCAATGACATCCCATCTGGAGGAATGTCTTCGGGTTTGTATTTGTCACTCGCACCGTTCCTTCCTCCACACCGGGCCCGGTGAAGGTAAAAATGGAAAACGGGGGGGGGGAGGGGGGTACGTCGAGATCGATCCTTCGAGTCTCCCCTCTTCGACCTGATTTTTCCTCCATTAAAATTTCCAATCAACGTTGAAGAAGGGAATTTTTTTTAATTTCAGAATTTTAGAATAAATTCCTCTTCTTCTTCTTTTTCTTTTCGATTGATAGTTTCTTCTTGAAGCTTATACAAGCAATAGCGTGTTTCAGAAACTCTCGACGAGATTTTAAATGGGGAAATGGAATGAATATGCGAAGAACGTGGAGTTTAATGAAGGGTTTCTTGAAAAAAAAAAAATGGAATAAAATGGTTTGATGAAAAAGAAAGAAAAGAAAATTTGGTCGACGATAATTGAAGTTATTGAGTTATCTGTTTTTCGAATTCGTTACGGTTCAAGAGACAGAATCTTTCGATTCTCTCGTTTTTAAAAAGTCAAATTTATTATTATTATTATTAAGTCAATTCGAGAGCTTTTAAGAAAAGTCAGTTCAATAAAATTTTTTCTTTTCAAGTGAGTCCTTGTAATCGTGTAATTGGATTTTGTCTTACAAGAGAGTCTACTTCGTATACTCGTTATACACGTATCTATTTTTAAAAAATTAAATTTACCAATTCGAGAGCTTTTAGAAAAAGTCAGTCTTTAATCGTGCCAAGATTGAATTTTGTCTTACAAACAATCTATTTCACGTACTCGTTATCGTTACACATATCCATTTTTAAAAAGAGTTTTAGATTCTTTTTCGATTCTCCCATTTTCAAAAAATTAAATTTACCAATTCGAGAGCTTTAGATTCTTTTTCGATTCTTCCATTTTCAAAAAATTAAATTTACTAATTCGGGAGCTTTAGATTCTTTTCCGATTCTCTCATTTTCAAAAAATTAAATTTACCAATTCGGGAGCTTTAGATTCTCTCATTTTCGATTTTTCGATTTTCTCATTCTCAAAAAAAAATTTACCAACTCGAAAGCTTTTAGAAAAAGAAAAAAAAACTTTAATATCATAAAATTTCCTTTTCGATTCTCCCATTTTCAAAAAATTAAATTTATCAACTCGAAAGCTTTAGATTCTCTCATTTTCGATTTTTCGATTCCCTCAAAAAAAATTTACTAACTCGAAAGTTTTTAGAAAATGAAAAAAAAATAACTTTAGTACAATAAAACTTTCTCTTAATTTCTTCCAAAATTCCATTTTCTTTTCGATTCTCCCATTTTCAAAAAATTAAATTTACCAACTCGAAAGCTTTAGATTCTCTCATTTTCGATTTGTCTTTCATCCTCAAAAAAAATTTACCAACTCGAAAGCTTTTAGAAAAAGAAAAAAAAAACTTTAATATCATAAAATTTCCTTTAATTTCCTCCAAAATTCCATTTCTTTTTCGATTCTCCCATTTTCAAAAAATTAAATTTACCAACTCAAAAGCTTTAGATTCTCTCATTTTCGATTTTTCGATTCCCTCATCCTCAAAAAAAATTTACCAACTCGAAAGCTTTTAGAAAAAGAAAAAAAAGTAACTTTAGTACAATAAAACTTCAATTTCCTCCAAAATTCCATTCTTTTTTCGATTCTCCCATTCTCAAAAAATTAAATTTACCAACACGAAAGCTTTAGATTCTCTCATTTTCGATTTGTCTTTCGTCCTCAAAAAAAATTCACCAACTCGAAAGCTTTTAGAAAAAGATAAAAAAAAAAAAAAAACCTTAGTACAATAAAACTTTCCCTTAATTTCCTCCAATATTCCATTTTTTTTTTTTTAATTTTATTCGTCTCATCGCCTCTAATGATCGCCAAGATCATTCACCCCAGCTCGGGTATTAATCGCTGCCGATAATCGACATCTCCTACCCCAAATCCCGATTCCAAGCTCCAAAAGCCGCCCCCCGTTCCGCAAAACGAGAGCTCTAGACGCCCAAAGAAACCCAACTCCCCCCCCCTTCCCCCTCCCCCTCCTCCCCTCTCCTCCGCCTTCTCTACGCGCGCGCGGATATAACTCCTTCGGCCCCCGAGAACTCGGGCAAACCTCCGACAAGGGATCCGCTAATGAATTTGGAAACTGCAATCAGTAGCGTAGCTACTGGCCCAGGGTTGGATGCAGGGAGTCGACTCGAGGAGGGCTGGTTCGAGGGGGGGCGGGTGGGTGGAAAGAGGGATGAAAGAGGGCGGATGTGACGCGGAATGATGGAGCGCGGACCGTGGAGAAAAATGAGAGTGGCGGAAAGGCGAGGGTGGAGGGACGCTGATGGATCGGCGCTCCTCCCTCCGTTCCACCTCCCCTCCCCCCTCGCGCGCCACCCTCCACGTTCAGGTTCGCGCTCCCAGGGGTGGAAAAGCCCCGCAATATTACTCATAGTCCTACTACTCCCGCGTCCTTCTCCGCCTCTGTTTTGCTCCCCCCCCCTCCATCTTCCTTCTATTCTTCTTTGTTAAAGCTTCCGCTTTTAAGACTCTTTTTGGTTATGTCGTCGGTGGTTAGGCTAGTTTCGTAATTGATCCTGACAAGATTTGTGTTTGTATTTGGAGGGTGAATCACCTTTAATGGAATAAAAGACAATGCTCGATTTTTAATTGCAAAAGGTGCAAAAAGGTTCCATGCTTTCGAGCGTGTATTGGTCTATTGGTATATCGAACGTCTTGAAACTTAGCCTTATTCGTGTCAGCATGCGTGTAACCATCCCTGAAAACCACCAGAGCTATTAGTTATTCATGACCGATCCTCTTCGAGCAACCGCCATTTCCACGACCCTCCAATAATATATACATACATATATATATATATACAATATATATATACAATATATACATACATATATATATATATATATATATATATATATATATATATA
>NW_025222181.1:1831251-1854458 GCF_014066325.1 Apis laboriosa
ATATATATATATATATATATATATATATATATATGTACATATATATATATTGACAATGTGACGATATTTCCGGGCACGGGTAAACAATTGGACGTGTAACAGGCTTGTTACAACGACTGAATCTGTTAGGCGAATCTGTTACTCGCCAACAAATCCGTGTATTTATTTGCCCCCAGTGTGTCTGATAGGCGAAACCCATACGTTTTACCCTTTTTCGATCCGATAAATTATAATGCTTGCGTTGCACGCGGATTCCGCGTGTCAACCAGGGCGAGACACGTTTGCCCAACCGTTGATCGGTCAATGAGTATCGATTAAAGAATCGTCTACTTGAATCTTCGTCGAAAGCTCATCCTAAGTAAATATAAGGCTCAAACTGACCAATCGAGTCATTCGTGTAAAATTAAAAAATAAAATTCTACTCGTTAAATTATTTCCACCCTATAGATACTTTTTCTTTCATATCCGATTATATCCGATCGAATCATTCGTGTAAAATCAGAAAATAAAATTCCACTTGTTAAACATTCCATTCTATAAATACTTTTTCTTTAATATCAAATCCCAAAATGATCAATACCCGAATCTATTCAATTATATCTAAATCAGAAAATAAAATTTCATTCAAATTATTTTCACCCTATAGATACTTTTTCTTTGATATCCGATTATATCCGATCGAATCATTCGTGTAAAATCAGAAAATAAAATTCCATTCGTCAAACATTCTTACAAATACTTTTTCCTTCATATCCGATTATATACAATCGAATCATTCGTGTAAAATCAAAAAATAAAATTTTACTCGTCAAACATTCATCAAAAAAAAAAAAAAAAATGGGAAGAACGATCGGTTGCAAGATGGACAGAGATGGAAATTGGTCGAACAGAAATTTCGAGGGACATCCATCCAAAGCCTCTCCTCAATACGAAAACTGTCGGCGTCAGAATCAAGGGTTGGAGGGGTCGCTCTCTGGCAGGTACTATCAGGTGGAGGGGGAGGGGGCCGAGACCGAGCTTTTGCGGGCGGTTGGCGCGATTCGGATGGCGGCGCCACGGACCGCCATTACTCAACTATTCACTCGGTAGCGCAATCATACGTCACAAAGGCCTTTCATTTGCAAGCGCATTGTGGAAACCCGGGCGATATTAATTGCCGCGGCTCGTTACCCCTCTCCGCTACCGAAACCGACCTCTCCACTCCCCTCCCCCCTCTCGTTCCGTGGCGAAAGCCCTCCATCCGACGCGGCGGCAGCGGAGGGGAGGGGGCCACGTTCGGCTATTTCCCTGCGTATTACGTATTCCGCTGCCATGCGGCGGCTCTGTCCTCCTGCGTTTCCAACCGACCCTCCCCCTTTCCGAAAGGGGTTCTTGCGCCTGACAAATACGTCGTCCGAGGGCGACGCGAGCGTGGAACGTGACTGCCTTCTTTCCGCGCTTTTGCCGCGTCCGCGGCGAATATTAATTTTTCGCGGTGAACCGAGAAGAGGTGGGAAGAAGAGGTGGGAGAAGGAAGAGGAAAGAAGCTCCCTTTTTCTATCGTCTGGATTAGACCGTCATCAAGACTGAAGGAGAGGGTAAGTTGCAAGTTATTCGAACACGGGGGTAGAATCTTGTAGAATATCATCGAAGAATTTCGCGGACATTAATTTTGAACCGAGAGTGAGAGTCCTCCACCACTCTCTTTTATATATATATATATTTATTTCCATTCGAGTTTAATTAGCGATGCATTGCTCGTAACCCCGACCAATTAAATTAATAAGAGGTATTCGTCAGTATATCCGAAATAATAGCTACCATCCGTCTTAACCTGCTACCGTCTTAGCTTACTGGGTATTCGACCGTCCTCCTCCTTGTGTACTCCTTGATTTTCAACGGGAAAAATATATATCCCTCCACGCGCGAATCGTACACAGTTTTCGCCGAGAACCGATCCCGCGTCACGGTCCAAATGCGAGTAAAACGCGTGGGAAGGAAGGAGGGCGCTGGTCGCGCGGCCTGGTGGCGATTCAACCAGTTAATGACCGGCCATACTTTACCACGTCGAAGGGAATATGTTTAAGGATGCACGTTGATGCGTGGTAATTCACTTTCGTACGTGTTAATATCGGCAGTGTGCGGCGACGGGGAGGAGGCCTCGTTTAATTATAGCTATAAATCGGCCATATCTAAAAATATTTCGTAACGCGTTTGTCATCGGTCCCACCACGTTGCTGAAAATATTTCGTTTCGACCGATCAATCTCGAATTACCGGCTCGTTCGTTTGTTCGTTTCTCCTCGAAAAATGCGGTGGCGAAAGAAGAAACGAAATGAACGGCGCGCTTCTGCGATAATGACCCCCCCTCTTCCTCTCCCCAAAGTCATCATCATTATCGCCCTTGCTTGCGATGCAAGCAAGAAGATAGCACGTATCTTACGAGTCGCGAAGATCAGTTCGTACGCTGATTTTTGATAACCGATAAATTACACGAGACGCGTCGAAGAAGAGGAATTATAAAAGAAAAGAAAGAGGGACAGTTTTGAAAATTCACGCGCGATTCGAGAAAGGCGAGGTGTATTTAAATCCCATGTGAACATGAGAACGGAGAATCGTCCAGTCGGTCGTAATCAAATACGCATTACCCGAATGTATCCCGTCCACGTCGCGTGTCCGCCCGATTCCGCGTCTCTCTCTCTCTCTCATATACGATACAACTACCTCCTCTCCCCCTCCTCCCCCTCGCCCCGGTGGACGAGTATACACCGCTTCCATACATCTGGCCTACGATGTGACGTGTTTCCAGTGGCGCCACGTACCGATAGGTAATAACGTGTCTGCGCTACATTCATCTTGGCACGCGAGGCGACCATCATCATGCTCGGGAAGCCGAATCGGTGACGGAGATCTTGGCCATCGAGGGAGGAGGGAGGTATGAAAAAAGAAGAAAAAGAAGAAAAAAAAAAGGAAAGATTCGTCGATCTTCGATTTCGATTAAAAAAAAATCCTTCCTCCGAAACGGAGAAAGAGAGGAAAGGGATTCTCTTCGTCTCCATATCTTTCGTTTCTCCGCTCGAAGACGAAGGGAGAGGGGGGGGGGGGAAGAACGAGTTGGTCATCATCGAGATATATCGATTACTCTCGAATCGATCTCTCGCCTTGGACGACAGATCGGGAAAAACTTTTCGGAGGATATGCTTCCATTCGGTCGGAGGAAGGGAGGGAGAGGGGGGAAGAGAGAAGACGCGTCGCATACACGCGTGGAAAGGAAGGAAAGGGGGGGAAGGAGAGGGACGATAGACACCGCGAGGGGGTCTCGCGCAGCACGAACTTGTCCAGGATAGAATGGGATAGGTGGGGCCGTTATTAATCTGGTGTCGAGTTGAGCACAAAGTTATATAGGAGCTCAGGAAATGAAACACGAGAAACCTCCCTCCTCCTCCTCCACCTCCGTCCTGCCTCGCCTCCCACTCCCGTATCCACCCTCTTCTGTGTGTGCTTACCTCTCCTGTTCCCGCCACCTACCCCTTTTCTCCCTGTCTCCGCAGTCCAAGTTTGAATGTATTACCGGGACCACCCTCCCCTCCCACCAGTCTCCTACGGTCAGATGGAGATATAACGATCACAGGCACATGAACCACGGGCCCGCGGAGACATGCATATTTATGCCCACTGCCCATAGTCTCTCCTCTCTGCCCGCCGATTCCAGAAACTTGTATTTCCCCCTCCTCTCCCCATTTACTTCCGCTCGAGGATCACGTGTTTGACGATTCAATAGATCTTCGTATTTAGATCGAAAATTCGCCTTTTTTTCTTTTTTTTTTTTTTTTCTCCATTTGACGTGGAGCGAAACATTCGATTTTCTAATCCGATGATTAAAATGATGATCTCGATCGTCCTGAAAAAGAAAAAGAAAAAAAAAAAAAAAGGAGAGGAAGAATCTCGAAGTCTGTCTCGAGTTTAACCATCAGAGAAGAGACGCTTATTAACGACATTCCGGCCAGCTGCTCCAGGCCTGTCTTTATGCAAAGAGGTTATATGGGTTATATCGCGAGGAGGGCGCCACCGTTCCCCTCGCGCCATTTTCTCCGCGCAATAGCCGCGCAATTATAAGCCCATCAACGAAGGCTACGCGTTTTTTTTTTTTTTCCTCCCCCCACTCTCCCCATCACCCTCTCACCCCGGGAGAGGCAACGGGAGAAAGATTCGTACAGTTCGGAGGAGGAAGGAGCGGAGACGGTTTACACAAGGTAACGCGGGCATTTCGTGCATCAAAGTCGGTCTGATGCGATTTTAATCGCGCGGCTACCCCTCCAGCCTTTTTCTCCGCCCGCCGCCAAAGGCGGCTCGACTCGAGACCGAGATCCAACCCCTGCCAGCCTCACTCTCTCGATGCGAAACTGATTAACTTCGATTCGCTTCTACCTGATATCCGACGATTTGTTATCCTTTGCGTTCTCGTTTCGGGAATACGAAACTAATTTCTTAACGTTTCAAAAAATTTTATCTATATAAATATCCATCCTCCGTTTTAAATGTATCCCGAAATTAATTCCGCCATTCAGCTATTATAAACTCTTCTCGATACAAAACATAATTTTCTGAAAAAGAAAACAAGGGAAGCGAATTAAAGAGAAATCATTCTTGGGGAATGGCGGTCACCCGAAAGATTAGCAAAGGATCGCGCGTAAGTAAGTAAGCAAGCGAGCAAGTAAGCAAGCAAGCAAGCAAGTAAGCAAGCAAGTACGAAAGAAAGAAGCACGAGAGGTAAAGAGGGAAGGAAGGGAAGACAAATGCCGGGGCCATCAGCGCGCCAAGCCATTTCTGCCTCATTGTGGACTCCATTTGCGACTCTTAGATTGCCCGGTGAAATATCTCGCCGCGGTGATGGAAAAATCGCTAGCGTAGGGAACCGAGCAAAATAAAAGTAGCCGGGCATTTCTCAGCCGAAGAGGGGAGGGAGGGAGGGAGGGAGCGCAACACAAGGGCTGCTTCTCCTCTCCTCGGTTGGGCAAAAACCGAAAAGCGATGGAAAGCGTCGAAGCTACCCTTAGTATCCACGAGGCAACACCCGAATAGAAACTTTGAAGACGTTGATGGAGACCTCCTTCTGTGTTTCCTTCTCCTCCAAGTTTTCCATCTTGCCGTCTTTTTCAACCAGCCGAACGTTGCTTTTACTTCACTGCACTCTCTCCCACCCCCATTCCTCTCGATACGATATTTCGAGAATTACAAGGGGGATGAAAGTTACGCGTCGCACGACAAGAGAGAGAGAGAGAGAGAGGCTGACTTTTAAACGTCCAGGCTACGATGAGCGAAATTCCAAGTTTGGCGGAAGGGAATGGCCTCGTTCGATGGAATGGCATGCGATGGCCGCATCAGAGATCCTTTTCTTCTGGCCACGAGGAATCCCACGAAGCGAGGGGGCGAGGAGGGGATTTAGCAGACGCCATTTACGCGGCGCGGTTTCTTTTCTCCGGGTCTCACACATGCTGACCTCGCTCGGTTTTTCCGGCCGGCCTCGGGGCGAAATCCGAGCGACGGTGCATTAACTCTCCAACCCGAGCAGCCTAATGACGCCACCGCGTCCCCATAGGGATCCTACACGCTCGTGATTTCTTTCTCGCTGCTTTCCGCTTATACACGAACCCCCGGTCCTTCCTCCATCTATCACCCCACAGCGGAGAGGAAAAAAAAAAAAAAAAAGAAAAAGACTCCATCCTTATATCGCGTGTCCACCAATCTCCTCCCCCCCTTCCTATTGTCTATTATCGTTTCTTCTCGTACGTTCATTTTATCGCTTGTTCGTGCACGAGGAATTTATCACACCGCGATTCACACGGCCAATAATTTCTCTATTGTATGAAAAAAAGGGGGGAAAAAGGATAAACGTCGAATCGAGATCGAAACGAGGCCAAGAGGCTATATAGTAAGAAATGAAGAGAGAGAGAGAGAGAGAGAGAGAGAGAGAGAGAGAGAGAGAGAGAGAGAGAGAGCGGAAGGGGTGGAGGGTTAAGCGCCGGAGGGATGGAGGGAGAGGAAAGTGTAATCCCAGACGATCAGCGTGCGGCAGATTCGGCCTTAATGAGCTCGAGCAATGATAAATGACGCCGTGGGCCGCGCCTCTCTCTTACTACGTTTATCCTCGGCACGGAATAAGGTGTATCCTTGTACGAGGGGCCCCCTCGAGTTGGGTATATACCTGGCCCTGGTCTTCCGAACAGCATCCATCCTGGATCCAGCCTTCCATCTCCCGTCTTCGTTCCACGGTGTAAAAGCTTCATCTCCGCCTACGATCCCTCAAACTCGGCCCAGGGATCGGGGAGAATTCAAAATGGCAACCGTGCTCGGCCGGCCAGACCTCCCCCGAGCCAAGTGACACCCATCCATCCTTCGTTCCGGGACGTTTCAATTGGGTGTCCTTCCCACTGTGGCCACCGTGTCTACTTGGCTTTGTATTCCGTCAAGTGGTTCAAGTTTTTGTTGCAATCTTGCTTGAATTTCATCCATGCTCGTTGAATCGAACACTTTTAAAAGTGTTATACTGGAACGTAGAAGAGTTGCAGAAGAGCGATGAGATGGGACGAGTTGATTTGACGGCGAGGTAAAGTATTATAGAGATGGGTTTAATTATTACTTATTGAATTTCTCTTGAGATGGAATTGGATAGCTTGGTCAAGTTTTCATGCATCTGAAAAGAAAAATAGATGTAAGAAAAATATTCTAAAGTTCAAATATCATGATTTATATTCTTATTTGATGAAACTTTATCAATAATTTGTATTGTACAAAGTGTACAAAAAATTATAGTGTAATTAGAATACTATATAATTAGAATACCATTTTTCTTTTTGAGTGGAAAAGATAATGGACTTGATCATCACCTCTGCCAAAAGTGGATAAATATTTATCTCTCTTCTGTTTCTATTTGTTCTTTTCCTGTTTATTTTTTGGTATCCTGTGAGATGAAGCTAAGAACTGGAGATGGAGAATCTGTTTAGAATGGGGGTGATTCGGCGTGACATAAGACGACGGGTATCGTTTTGATAGGAGAGAAAAAAAAAGAAAAAAATTTAGATACCTTGGAAAGAGTTTTTCTGGGAGAAAAATTAGTCGTGACGATAATAAGGGTTCGAGTATACCCATTGAGCGTCGAGTTTCGTTTCGAGGACCGTGTTCGTTAATAGGTTTTCCGTCTGAAGTGACGCGGGGCCATTCGTTCTCGTGACGTTTCAATTGTGAAGACGATCCTCCGGGACCGAACACGGAAGTTGATCGACCGTTCCCTTCGAAATTTTCAACCTCGAGATCGTGAGATGCGAAACTACTTGATCTGTCGTCGAGTTCGTTTAATTAATCATGATGAGGAATAATAAGATACGAGATTTCATCAAACGGAATCATATGCTACGCCTGAAAGAACAATTTTATTACAGGTTAATTATACGCAAGAATTAATTATTTGATTATTTATTATTATCAAAATAAGATATAAAAAAAATTACTTAACTTGTGAATCGATTACGAATGTTTTCACTTTTATAAAAACACGATTAAAAATAACGATATCTCCGCCATTAATCAAGAAGAAAGAGTTCCTTTGAGTGTAACAATCAGTCTTTTCGCAGGTGCAAAGACGGTTACATATATTGACAGGTGATCCCAATGAAGCAGATCTTTTGTTAATGAGCTCGTTATCCACACGAACGATCACGGTCTGTGTTGTCAACATCCCTGTATTCCCCTGGTTCCGCTGGTAATTGCTTAATAAACCAGTCGAACCACGAAAATTATCCCTTGATCGCACGAAATTTCAGCTAGAAATAAAAAATCGTGTTTATATTTACGTACACTTGGAGAAATTTCGCGCGTTAACGTGACCACCGTTTAATCAGCCATCTTAATCTTGGGATACAATGGTATGAAGGTATGCGCGTATGTAAAGGAAGAATTAAAAACCGAAGAATTTTCGTTCAAGGTATAATAAACGCAACACTCGTTTCCATTAACTCGTTTCTCGGCCTCGGGCTACCTGATTTTGGCCAATCAACTTTATCTCGATATTCGATGAAATGACGAGCACGTTTACTTTATCGATACTATAAATTCCAATAACACGAACATCGTTCAAAAACTTTGACACAAATACCTTCAAAATAACCAACTAAGAAAGCCAACAAAACGCATAAAACAATCATCTTTCGATGAAGAGTGACATCTACATTTCTCTAAAGAGAACGAAAAGAAAGAGAAAGAGAAAGAGAGAGAGAGATCAGAAACCTCTATCGCGAGATCACCGCTTCGCTATTCGTTGTCTGCTAGAAAAAGCAACGCGGAGTTTCTCGCGCGAGATCCCCGCAAAGGGCGCAGGATCTTCTCGTTCCCGTGAATAAGGTGCATTAATCAAGCGCCGCGGGCGTCTGACGTCTTAATCCTGGCTGGCCTACGCATCGTCCTCTCTACGCCCACGCCCTCTATGTACTACTAAACGACCGCTACGTCACAGATCCGCGGTCTTTGTGCGCGGCCATCGTTGCTTCATCGTGAGATCGGTCTTCTCTTTTCGCGGGTAACGGGACAGGACGAGCTCCGTGTCGATATATTCCACGAGGAATGGAAATTTTACGTGACGGTGGACAGGTTTATTCGTATTCATGCACAGAAAGCGGGAGGAACAGTTACACTCCGCGGGAACGAGAAAGACGTGGAGAGGTTAGGTTATGTTGTTACACGTCGCTGGATTCTTTCTGATTCGAATCAGCTCGACGTGGCCGTTTCGTGCAAGTGTGGGTGGATAGATGGTTGTAGGTAGGTTCGATATTGAGATTCTTTGATTCGAATAAAAGTTTTTTAGAAGAATTTGAATTTACACGCTGATCACGTTGAATTCATGTGTAGGACGTAAATTTAAATTTAGCAAATTTTGATGGTTTATGGAAGATCATGCACAATTTTCATCGATTTCTACGATAATTCATCTGACGAAATTTCTGATTCAGGTTTCCATTGAATATATTAAATTAAAGCATTCATAAAAGATCATACTGATCACGTTGAATTCACGTATAGAACGTAAGTTTAAATTTAATACATTTTGGTAGTTTATGGAAGATTATGCACAATTTACATCGATTTCTACGATAATTCGTCTCACGAACGTGAATCAAATGTCTGATTCAGATTTCTATCGAATACATTACATCGAAGCATTTACAGAAGATCATACTGATCGCATTGAATTCACGTATAGGACATAAGTTTAAATTTAATAAATTTTGATGGTTTATGGAAGATTGTGCAAGACAATTTACATCTAAGATTTCTAAGATAATTCGTCTCAAGAACGTGGACCAAATTTTTGATTCAGGTTTCCATTGAGTACACCGAGGAGAGGACCAGGTAACCGATCGGATGGTGGGGGTAAAGGCAGGGGAGAGGGGAAGGAAAAAAGCCCGTGTATACGAGCTAATCTCGGCGGCATCGTTTTCGTGGGTGTCATGCTTTCACTTCGTGGGGTTCAGGCTGTCTGTAGAAGGCGATTGGTTCTCGCTCAGCTCCTCCCAGAATCCATTAAGAGCCGAAACGGAGAAACACGGCATTAATTTTAAAACCAATCCCGAAGGAGAAATCGGGCATTGGCCGCGCCATTCCAGCTCCCGTGAAATCTGTCGAAAAAAAGCCTTCTTAATTGCCCCTACCACTACGAAACAACGTCTCGCTTCAGGGATTTCCTTCCTTCAAACTATAATCCTCTTGATCATCGATCATCCCTGATCGCGCCACGTTTCAATCTTTTCCTAGGAAGAGCTAATCAGACGTTGCATATTGCGTTCGATGGATGGACTAGTTATTGGAACAGGTATATCAAATAGAATTATTCTCCCTTTACGCAATCGTACCATCGTATTGATCTTTCCAAAAAGTATTCCACAAATATATTAACACGAGATTCCACACAAATTCTGTGAAAGTTTAAGATCAAGAAATCAAACTTTGGGGGGAAAAAAGATATCGATGAGCTGAACTGGTTGGAAAGGACAGAAGGGAGCCGAATCAGGAAAGGAGAAAGCGAAACGGTTAAAGTCGAAGTCTGGTACAAAAGAGACGAGGAAGGATAAGGAACAGAGATAGGAATAAGAAGAGAGCAAGGTTTAGGTAGCTACTCTCTTGCTCAGGTTGAAACGAAGGGAGCCGCCCTGTGTTTGTGCTCTCGCCGGGGAGCACAAAGAGAAATGGCGTGGTATTTATCAGTGCTCACCCTCCTCTCTCCTCCTCCCTATCACCTCGTACGGCATACCACCGTCTTTGTCTACCGCTCCCCCCGCCAATGCCTTGCTTCCATTCCACATCCAAATCCATTCGCCTGCCTGCCAAACCCTCTCTTACCCCCCTCTAAGCTCTCTCTTGATGCCCTTTCGCGCACCGCATATATGGCCACTCGATCTTCTCCTCCGCGGGACTTTGACAGCTGTCTAATTCACGTTGCGCCCTCGTTTCCACCTGTGCTCGTCCTGGATTTCCTCGCTCCAAGATATTGGCCGATGCTTTTTCGTCTTCTTCGGACAAATATCGATTCCTCGTTTACGAAATTTTTGATAACTTTTATGTTCTCCAATTCTCGAACTTCTATTCCAATCGACCAAGCAAATTTATCCTCGATCGACACCACGTTAAATAATAACATTTGCCGTTTAATTTAACGGAGAAACAGAGTCGAAGAGAACGGGCAACGGAGGGGACACGACACAGTCACGGGATATGTCGCAGGAGGGGCATACGCACACGCGGGTAAAAATGCACGCGTGTCGTGGCCGTGGTACGCGCGTGTACGTGCACGTTGGGTTAGCAATATGTAACGCACTTTGGAGTAATGCTACTACGTCAAAGCCAGCGCCACCGAAAATATGAGCCGGCTGCCGAGCGCCCCGCTAATGCCCGCCCATTTATTATGCTTACATTATTTCGAGATTATTAGTCTTCCCCCTCCCGGCCCTTCTAAAAACCTTACGTAATGTTTTGACTCGCGACCAACCGCGCTCGTCGTTAATGAGGACGAGTCGTTCGAAGAATTTCACCCATCCCCTCCCCTCTTCCCTAATTTGCCACTGTGCGGGCTAGTTTGGGCAACGTCGAAACGTAAACGAAGTTGAGAAATGGCGAGAATGTTATCTTTATTGTCGCACGAGCAGGGTCAGGCGAGATAATTAAATTTAATGGTTATTCGGTTTTGTAAATATGATCTATATATATATATATATATATATGAACTTGTGGTTTGGCTAGCAGTTTTACGATAATCGTTTCCAATTCTATTAAGAAATAAATCGATAGATTTGTTCATCTTGGTTTTTATTGGACAACGCGTCTTTTTTAGAACACGATGTTGGAACGCGATGTTGAAAAATCACGAATACATGTATTTTGCGAGCAACAGTTGTACGAAAGGCTTAATTTCGATTATTGTTGGCAAGGGTGATTGGTGTTCCTTGAAGGAGGGCGATAATTCACGAGAGGGAAGAGGAAATTACGATAATATCTTGGGAGATGAAAGTTGTTCGAAATTGTTCAATTTGTTGCCATTTTGCCGTTTCGAAAGATCCTTATCTTTTCAAGAACCGTGGTTCCACAAGGAGGAATAAAAGCGAAGGAAGAAGGAGAAGGAGGAGGAGGAGGAAGAGGAGGAAAGTGAAACGTATACGGCAACATTGTGAGAGAGGGGAGGGCATAAGGAATGAATAAAAGGATGCGTCGTTACGCTTCCCGAAACATGAGAAATGGCGTAAAAATTGCGGAAGACAGGCAAAATCGTTCGATATTAATTATCGAACAACGCACGAAATACCAGAAGCCGAAATATTTTCCCGTGAGTAATGCCCACTGCCCTCGCGATCCGAGTTAAGTTAATAGCCTTTGCAGAAATGTTGAACCAACCCGAGGTTTCGTCTACCAAATTCCCTTCGGAATTCTATTACCTTTAAAAAGGAGAAACCGCTCCTCCGAATTCTTCATGCAACACGCGCATTCTCGCGAAGAATTTATTATTCGTTATTCGAATCTCCTTTTATACACATAAATACCTTCTCAAAAGTATCGCGTAAATTCGTTCCTCTCCTCTAGATTAGATTATTATATTTATATCGCAAACCGCGATAAAAATTAATATCTCTTATCTTTTTAGGTTACGTTACAATTCCAATCGTTTCGAATTCTCTTAAAATTATCGTTCTCTCCTCGAGGAAGGTAGGAAAGACTCGATCAGGTTGACCCAGGTTCCAGGTTAATCGCGTTAGGAGAAGAGATCCAATGGAAGAGGAGAGGCAAACACTCCTCAAGACGGGAATGTATCAAATCCGAGTTAGGGCCACGGCCAGCAGCTTGCGCCTCTCGCAATCCCTCTTTCCTTCTCCCACCGTTCAACAGCCTCCCCCCTCCCCTTCCCTCCCTCTCTCACTCGCTCGACTCGACTCGACTCGACTTATTATTTGTAGCCACAGCGTGGTGGTTTGCCGGCGCGCACCAGCATCCATTTAATCTCTCTCAGTGAGGAGCGTTTCTTTGATCAGCGCGCGACCGCATCTGCCTGGTAATATCTCAAGCTGGTCCTGCAACCGGCGTCCCGGGCGCGAGCTCCCCGTCTTGCCCGCACCGGGGCATTTGTTCCTGTCAACCGGCACCTCGGATAGTCTCTGTACCCGTTGACTGCCCTCTCTATCCTTCCTCTTCTTTCTCTTATTCTTATTCTTATTCCTCCATTCCCCTTCCTCCTCTTTGGTTGGCTGGCCTCTCGGCTGCAAAAGAGGAGGCTCTCGCGCGAGCTCACGAGTCGCGTGTGCGCTTCGTACGCGATGTATATTTTTCTTTACCGTTCCTTCTTCTTTTTTTCTTTTTTTTTTTTTTTTTTCCTTTTGTCTCTCCTACTTTTCCACGTAAATAATCGTAAATACTTTTAATTAAATCTTCCCACTCTTTAATCGATTAATTCGATTAACTTGATTTTTCCTGCCCAATTGTCGTAAATTAAGATCGTAAAATTAAAAATCGTGGTTCGAGGTAACGATATTATTCAATCCCGGCATGCTTCCGTCTCTTGATAAATTTCAATATTCCGTATAACGAAGCGAAGGAGTGCATCTCGACAAGCTCGTTATCGTCCTCCGATCACCCCTCTTATTCAGAAGATAAGGGCGGCTGCTGTTCGCGAAAACTCGCTCATCTCGTGTTGTCATTCGTTCCTCCTCGCCACCAGGGTCATATACAACCTAACTAACGAGAGAGAGGGAGGGAGGGAGGGAGAGTCATCCTCCTCTTCCAACAACGTCCTCCTCTTCCTCGCCCGTCTCCTTTCACCGCCGCCCCCTCCCACTTCTATTCTATTCTTCTTCGTCCCGCTCACGCCCGCTCCAACTTCTTCGCCCGGGTTCCCGCGATGAGATATGACTGCCACATTATCACCTGATTATGTTATCACTTTGCATCGGCCGTTCCTTTGCCGCCGTGGCTGAAACTACCGTTTATCACCAGGCCTGTGAGGTGGTTGGAGATCCTCCGGGCCCGGTGAACGGCCGCATCCTTCACCTCATCCTTCTCCCTCTCGACTCGTTCCGCGGGGGTGGGGGGCGCGCGCCACTCGTCAAATTTCGCGAAAAAAATTTTCGATCGCGGGGAGAACCGTTCAATCTTCGTAGATCTTCAATGGGGCCAATTCTGATCAAAACATTTGCAATTTGACTTTAATGGGTAGCTATTAGATAGCGTTGGTTACAGGCAGGGATAGAGAAGTATGTCGTAAGCGAAAACGTGTAAAATTTTTATATTTTAATATTTTTTTTTTTTTGTATCTTTATGTATGAAGAAGGAAAGTTTGTCGAATGTTAAAGTTTATATTTGTTGTTTTTGTTGTGATGTAATAAAATATCTTTCATTTTTCTTATTTCATTGAGAGCAAATCCTTACAATTTCAATAATGTGCAGCTCACGTTCATACATTCTATTATTCTTATTTTTCACTTTCTCACACTACATCTCTATTTTCCTTTTCTTTATCGTCAATTTCTTAACGTATAAAAATAATTTCGTTATTTAATAAGGAAAAACTCATCTCGATATCAACTAATCATTGTCTATTATTCTTATTTTTCACCTTTTCATACTACGTCTCTATTTTCCTTTTCTTTATCGTCCAATTCTTAATAAAATAGAAATAATTTCGTTATTTAATAATGAAAAACTCGTCTTGATATCAATTAATATCGTGTTCTCTCTCCAATAACGTGTTCTCACATTCACTGTCTATTATTCTTATTTTTCACCTTCTCACACTACATCTCTATTTTCCTTTTCTTTATCGTCAATTTCTTAACGTATAAAAATAATTTCGTTATTTAATAAGGAAAAACTCATCTCGATATCAACTAATCACTGTCTATTATTCTTATTTTTCATCTTTTTATAATTTATCTCTACTTTCCTTCTCTCGTCAATTTCTTAACGAATAGAAATAATTTCGTTACTCAATAACAAAAAAATCAAACTCGTCTTCCAACTAATCTCATTACCATATACCACGCTTACAAAACTGAAAAATTACAAAAATAATAATATTTCTATCGCCACTAACCGTCAAACTCGAAGTAACAAAAATATAATTCGATCCGCGATATTAGGATCTAATTTGAGACTAAAAAGAATCCAAACCATTCGATATATTATTCTACATATTTATAAAATTTATAAAATTATAAAATCATGAAAAGCTTACGTAATCTAATAAAATTGAAGCGATATTTAAAAAAAAAGGATCAAACATAAATAAATATTGGGGCCCGAGAATCGCCATATTTGAGAGCGCAAGGGGATAATATTCCTCCTATCGTTCTTCTCGTAACCCCCCCCCCCTCCATTATTCCAAAAAACTAAAATAAAGAATACAGAATATACAAAATGCTCCTTGAAATGGAAAAAATGCAAACCAATCCTCCCAAGGTGATTAAAAAAGCACATCCGTCGAAGCGCATCCATCAAATCGAACTGCTCGCCCGGATCTCGAAATCGCAATTTCGCCCGACTTTTCCCCGGTGGAAAAAAATCTCCTACTTGGAAATGGAGATTCGAGGCAGAAAAAAAAAAAAAAAGAAGGAAGGGAGGAGGAGGAGGATTGGCCGGTAACTGGATCCAGGCGCGGACGGGGTTGCACGCGCGGGGTGCACGGATCGCTGCGGGACCATCGGGGTCGCCCACAGCTCATCGCCGCGCGATCACATCTCATCGTGGCCCGACCATTACAAACGGAGCTCTCTCTCTCTCCCTCTCCCTCGTCGAGCCACCTATTACATCCTCCTCCTCCTCCTCCTCCTCCTCTTTCCACCGGTTTTCAACCCTCCACCATCGCGATTTCCACCACCGCATCCTCCCTATCAGCATATCCGACCGCTTAGCACCTACTTCCCAGGAGTGCGATACTCGAGCCGTAACTCATTTGAATTACACATTTCCCTCGCGCACCGCGAAATAACGCCGCGCGACCGCTGTAAATTGGCGATGTAGGTGGGTGTATATAGGGGAAAGGTCGAGAATATTTGAAAAATATTACGATATTTCGGGGAGAGGAGAGATTGAGACCAAGCTGAGCTTCGATGATAATAAATTCTTCTAGAAATAGAATAAGGGAGGATTTGTATAATTTTATATTGATATTTTATTATATTATATTATATTTATATTGATATAAAAGTATAATCGAATGAATAATGGATTGAAGTTTGTCCAATTAAGATTTGTGAATGAATGAATTTCTTTGAAAAAAAGGAAAGAAATATTTCTCCTCCATAAATTTCACACCTCCTCCTCCCCTTCGAAGAAGAACGCGGGTAAGAAACTTCGACTCGTGGCGCGTAAAAAGATTAGAACTCCGTAACTGCCCTCGTAAATAGCACTTCCGGTCCCGGGAGGTATCGACAAGGAAATGAACGTGGCCACGACTGATCGCCTGTATATATATATATATCTCTCTCTCTCTCTTCGCAACGCTGTATACGACTCCCTGGCGCCTTGCTCCGCTAATCGAGGCCCATTAAAACAACCCCGCCTCGCTCGAATTTTCTCACCCTAATCTTGCCCCGGTAATGCCCCAACTTTCTAAACCTCCCAAGATCGGCGGCCAAGTGCCTCTTAACTCGTCCACGCTTTCGAAGATTCTTTCGCCATAATTGCGTCGGGTAATCTCTCTTCGAACAACTATTTTCCCGGAATTTTTCGTTTCATCGAAGAAAAATCGGAGAGGAGAATAATAAATAATCTCTTTGAAATGAAACGAAAATTTGTTTCAATCGTTGGAAAATGAAAATATATATCTTAGATTTTTTTTTGAAAAAAAATTTGACACTCCTCGATCCGATATCGTTGAACAATTGTCCACAATGGAAAGGACGATAATAAGAGGGTCGGAGGAAGGGTGGAGGAGAAGAGGAAACGATTGGCGAAACGAGGGCCCGATCCTATCGTCGAGCAAGGATTTCCCTAATTATTATAACCCATTAACGCGATGAGCGTTATTATTTTAATGCCCGTATCTGCCTCCCAGTCCCGGCTAATTTGCCTCTCCTGTGAAATCGATTGTGCCGCGTGCGTTTGCACGTTCATAAATAATCAGGCCGTGTTCACGAGGATGAAAAATCGGACCCGGCTCGGTAGCGGCTCGCTGCCCCGACGCTCATAATAAATCCGCTGTTTCGCGGCTCTCTAACGAGGCGGCACTCGTCCAAGCCTCGTCGATTATATCGATCGTTCCGTGCCGAAAGTGCACGATTTCCTTCCGCGAAACTCGGCGTCTCGCCCCATTAAGCCCCTTTCCTGGCGTTACCACGGCGAGATTTCGCTTTGCGATGGAGTGGGAGGAGGGAGAGGGGGGAGTGTCGTAGATTGATACAATCTATTCTGCCTGTCCACACCTTTATCTCGTGTGCGATGTATAAATCTCTTTTCTGAAAATGATAATTAATCAGACTAGATTTCTCGTACAAAACGTATATAAAATTTCATTTCAGAGACTCGTCGAATAATCTTCGAAATCGAATCTCGAAAAAATTCCGTTAATTTTCGACCTCGTTCGAATTCTCGTGTACGAGCGAGATCGCGATCCATCATGGCGGGCGGAGTAGAGAGGGAAGGGGAGGGGAGGGAAGAAACACGTCACCTCGAGAGGGAATAGAAACGTACATTTCCACGATATATTTGAGCCTCGAACCATTTTTCGGATAATCGTATCATGCATCGTGGGCGTGCAGATAGTTATCATAATCCTCGTATTCCTTGCGGGGTTATCGTTAACCACCCACCGATACATACTGAATCCATGAACGATGGACTCGTTGCCCTTTACCGGCTACGGGACACGGGCCGCGTCACGTTGACACCAGTTTCGCGGCCCGGCCGACAGATGGCTGTCGTTTAAGCGTCGTTTCAACCCCTAAGCCCCCGGCTCATTGTTGCTACGAGTTCGGCTGGAATGAATTACCGACCCGACAAGTCGAAACGATGAGGAGATCAGCTTTATGGTCGCTCGTCTAAATAAACGGCTTCGCGCTCCTTTCCCCCTCTCTTCCCGTGGATGAGCCGCGTTTATATTTGTCCGTCACTGCTTCGATCCTTCTTCCCTTTCTTATCGTTTTATCTTTCGCGTTTAAGTAACACGTTTCCGCCACGTGGATCGATGTTGGATCTAACGTATTGTTCGCGAGAAATTATATTATATACGATTTATAATTTTGGCTCGTAAACGTATATATGTGTGTATGTGTGTATGATTAATTTTTAAAATTTTTATTGGATCGGTTTCACGTTCACGTTGGGGGGGAAAATAAATTTAAAGAAACGTATAAATTTTCGCACAAAAGATCTGCAACGAAAATTTCGTTAAAAATAAATTTCCATAACGCTCATTGGTTCGTTAAATATCGTCCCGTGTCAACAAATTTGAACTCACCAGATATACGATCTTCGATCTTCGACAGAAAAAACGAACGTAATCACTTTCAAACGAGCGAGGATCAACCGAAATCCCCTTTAATTAATCAAAAGAAATCTACGAGTCGCATATTTGGGATACCAAAAGAGGTTAGAAACGCGATACGCGAGGACGGGGGAAGAAGAAAACGTCGGCAAGTTTCTTTGAAGATGTTCTCGAAAGGATATTCCCGCTACCACCGTTGGAAGCCGTGATTGCCGTAATTTCGCCTCATTACAATTACGCTAATATCCTGGCCATCAATTAGCCAAGGCTAAAGAGGCTCGCATTAAATAGCTAATGCATCGCCGCTCCACGGATCAAGCGTTCGCCTCGGTTGCTCGTGCGCGAGGATCATAGAAATGATGATGACCGCCGTGAACTAGGTTTCCACGGTCAGGCTTAATGGCTAAATTACACGTCACGATTGTATCTCGGATGTGCAACGTTTCGTCCGTTTAATGCCGCCTGTCGGGGGTGTTTCGCGCTTTGATGATTGCTGGACACGAATCAATTTGATTCGTGGTAGGAAGATTGTTTGGCTTAGGAGATGTTAATGGGATGAGATCTGGAGGATCTGATTGATCGGTGAACCTGTTTACTTTGTAAAGTGAAAGTGAGAAACTGTGAAATGTTACTTTGAAGATGCGTTAGGTGGATTGAAGAAGAATTATTTCTAAAGATTATTATTAAAAAAATCTTAAAAGATCTTTTACTTTTTTTTTTATAGTTTTCAAATAATTCTGGTGTCTGAAATTTCTTTTGATATTTAACAATTATATTTGAAATAATAAAATCGTATGATAATGGTGAAAAATGAACATCTTTAGTTGAAAGTTAAAATAATTCATGGAATTCGTGGTACTTTTCAATTCGAATTCAATCTTCAACGTATATGGATAGTTTAACGTCTACTATTTTAAACGAATAAAAAAAATTTGGCAGAAAATTAATCGAATTAAGAGGGAGCGTTAAGATGAAAATAACAAGAATTCCAGTCTACACGAGCCATTAATTCTCAGTACGTATGAATGACGGGCATAGTATTGGGCACAGACGAGACTCCTTTTTACCACGACTAACAGATAAACCGAAAGAGGGTTCAACGTTTCGTGGCACGTGCTGATTCTAAGTCTTGTATCGATACACTTCATCTTCTTTAATTATTGATAATAAATCAAAACGATGTCGAAAATATAAAATTATATATATATAGACGTAAGAAATAAAAAAAATTTCACGAAGATTTTCCATTATTTTTTTTTTCTTTTCTTTCTCGCATTTCTCGCATCGCGATCGATCTTTTCTTCGAAAATAAATAATAAATTTATTAACGCATTAACGTGAAAGGGAAAAAATGAAAACTAAGATTTTCATTTCTTCGATCCATGAATCGAATAATTTACAGTCAAAATTGATTTAGGATCGAAGAGATTTTACGTTGGCGCCTACTAAATGTTATTTCCTCACGTCCCGTCATCGACTCGTATTTTGATGATTTATCGTCGCTTGTGTGTGATGCAATACCCTCCACAAGGTCCATAAGTGCGCGTTTAAACGATAAATCTCGGAAGTGACGGTAGAAGAAGCTTTTCAGATCGCGACACGCGCGGGGTTGCTTGGCTTCTGCCTATCGATACCTTAGACTCTTGAAAGAGTTTAAATACGCGAGCTCTTGAATATTTTAGTCCACCGAATATTTTCTTATCTTATTCTGTTACTATTTATCAAACTGTTCGTGTATTCTGAATTTTTTGGACAACTAACTGATAACTTGAAAATTAGTAATTTTTTTTTTTTACTTGGAAATTATATAAATTTTCTGATTAACTGATAACATGAAGATTATTGTTTCTATATACTATTTCATCCTTTGCTATTATTTTTTTATATAATGAATCAATCCATTTGAGGTTAGAATGTCTTAATAATAACTATCATAGAATGATACAATTGTTATCATTTTTCTAACTGAAATGAAATCTATTGGAATATTAGTTGATTTTATTAAAAATGAGATTACATATTTTATTTTAAAATTAAAAAATTAATCTTCTTTTTCTTTAATTCATTTCAATCTATATTAATGTTGTTATAATTTTTCTAATACAAAATCTATTGAAATATTAGATTTCATAAAAATAAAGTTAGATATTTTATATTGAAAATAAAATATTAGCTCAACCTATTTTTTTTTAATTTATTATAATTATATTAATCTATTATTAAATTGTTTAGTTATTTTAATAAATAATATTAAAGATTGGAACATTTCAAAATAACTTTTAAAAGAATTGTAAAGTTATTATAGTTTTTCTAATATAATTAATATGAAATTCATTGAAATATTGAATTTTATAGAAATGAGGTTATATATTCTATATTAAAAGTAAAAAATTAACTTCAGTCTATTTTTTCTTTAATTTATTACAATCTATATTAATATGTCATTTATTGAATTATTTAATTATTCTAATAAATAGTATTAGAGTTTAGAATATTTCAAGATAACTTTTAAAAGAATTTTTGTAAAATTATTATGATCTAACATAATTGATATGAAATCCATTAGAATATTGAATCTCACAGAAATAAAGCTATATATTTTATATTAAAAACAAGAAACTAGGTTCATTCTATTTGTTTTCTAAGTTATCATAAACTATATTTATTATTTAACTAATTTTTTATTAATTATTATTTATTAAATTGTTTAATTGTTCTAATAAATAATATTAAAGGTTAGGATATTTAAAAATAACTTATAAAAGAATTATAGAATTGTATAAAGAATTATAGAATTGTTAATTGACTTTCTAATATGAAATTGTTCCAATTTAAAATTAAAAAACTAGATATAATCTACTTTTTCTTTAATTTATTATATTTTAATTTATTTTTATTAATTTTATTATAATTTATTATATTTTCTTTAATTCTATATATTTTATTATTAATATATCATTTATTGAATTTTGTTGTTTTAATAAATAATATTACAGATTAGAATATCTGAAGATAACTTTCAAAAGGATATGAAATTTATTATATCTCACAGAAATAAGGCTACATATTCTATATTTAAAGTAAAAAATTAGGTACAATCTATTTATTTTTTAATTAATTATAAACTACATTAACCTATTATTTATTGAATTTGTTTAATTGTTCTAATAAATAATATTAAAGGTTAGGATATTTAAAAATAACTTATAAAAGAATTATAGAATTATATAAAGAATTATAGAATTGTTAATTGACTTTCTAATATGAAATTGTTCTAATTTAAAACTAAAAAATTAGATATAATCTACTTTTTCTTTAATTTATTATATTTTAATTTATATTTTTTTTATTATAATTTATTATATTTTCATTAATTCTATATATTTCTATATATAATTTCTTTAATTCTATATATTTTATTATTAATATATCATTTATTGAATTTTGTTGTTTTAATAAACAATATTACAGATTAGAATATCTGAAGATAACTTTTAAAAGGATATGAAATTTATTGGAATATTATATCTCACAGAAATAAGGCTACATATTCTATATTTAAAGTAAAAAAATTAGGTACAATCTATTTGTTTTTTAATTAATTATAAACTACATTAATCTATTATTTATTGAATTTGTTTAATTGTTCTAATAAATAATATTAGAGATTAAGGTGTCTAAATGTAACCTATGAAAGAATTATGATTTTCTAATATGACTAATATAACAATTGAAATAATGAATCTCAAAAATGAGGTTATTCTAATTCAAAATTAAGAAAAAAATTAGGCTTTTTCTTTAATTTATTATAATCTTATATATTTTATTGTTAACATATTTTTCATTGAATTTTATTATTCTAATAATATTAGAGATTAGAGAATGTTTCAAGGTAATTTTTAGAAAGATATGAAATTTATTGGAATATTGAATCTTATTTTGAATATTGAACAGAAATAAGGTTACATATTTTATATTAAAAACAAAATATTAAGCACAAAATATTAACCTATTTGTTTAATTTAATCTTAATTCTTTAATTTATCATAAACCTACATTAACCTATTATTTAATTATTATTATTTAATATAATTAAATTGTTTAATTATTCTAATAAATAATATTTAGAATGTCTAAAAATAACTTATAAAAGAATTGTAAAATTGTTATGATTTTTTAATATGATTAATATGACTATTGGAAGATTAAATTTCAAAAATGAGGTTATTCTAATTTAAAATTGAAAAAATAGGTTTAATTTACTTTTTCTTTGATTTATTATAATCTATATTAATATTATTCATTGAATTTTATTGTTTTAATAAATGATATTATTGTATTGTCTTCTAATAAAGAGAATTCAACAATCAATCAATATAAATCGATGATAAAAATAGAATTAAAATTCTTAAAAATTAGTCGCAAAAAGATATTAATGCTAATAAAAAGACACAAAATGATTTCTTACTTACATATAAAAGTTTCAATAGACCATAGGACCATAAATTTCATTTCTTAACATAAATCATTACTGATTGACTTCTGAATTCTCCAAACATTCACTTTGAATCATTAATCTAACCTATCCTTAACTAATCAGTAATCTAATCTAATTTATCATCTTTAAATCTTCATTAACCGAAATAAATTTCACAAATTCAGTTCATCACATCAATAACTACCAAATAACGAACTTTTTTTAACCGAATCGTTCATCGATTATACGATTCAAGACATTATTCGATCGATTTCGACTAATCTCGCATATTCGAGAAATTTCGTTTCTTTTTCTTGAATACTTCGTGTCATTCAATTACAGTTTTCCGCCATTTCCGTAAGCCACGGATCGATAATAACGCAATAAATCTGGCCATCCAACGGTCAGTTATATACCAGTCAACTTATTCTTTCGGCTGTTCGTAAACAACGTGACAAATACTTCGCCGGTCCATTAATCAACTCGTCGTAAATTCGTCCACCACTTCGACCATTTTAATTGGAACTAAAACGTGTAACTCTCTAGCTTCGTTTCGCGCGCACATCGATCTCAAATTATTCGTACCAAACTTTTCGTGAAATTCGTGAGACTTGGTGAAAAGTTCTTATTATGTTTTATTCGATGGTGGAAAGTTTTATTTTTTTAATCTTGAAATTTAAATTGAATCTTTTTTTCTTATTTTTTGAAATCATATTTCGATATCATATCATATCAAAAAATA
>NW_025222181.1:1855377-1887877 GCF_014066325.1 Apis laboriosa
TATATATATATATATATATTTTAAGTATTATTTTAATTATTTTAGTAGCCAATCAATATAAATTACATTTTCTTTGCAATTTTCTTTGCAATTTTCACATTATTAAATCACATTATCAAATATTATGTATATATACCAAATTTACATGTATTTTAACTATTATTTTAATTATTTTAGTAGCCAATCAATATAAATTACATTTTCTTTGCAATTTTATCATATTATCAAAATATATCAAATGTTATATATAATATAATATGTATACCAAATTTGTATATATTTTAAATGTTATTTTAATTGTTTTAGCAGCCAATATAATATAAATAATCAATATAATAATCAATATAAATTACATTTTATTTGTAATTTTATCAATATATATTAAATATTATATATATATATATATTTTAAGTATTATTTTAATTATTTTAGTAGCCAATCAATATAAATTATATTTTCTTTGCAATTTTATGATATTATCAAAATATATCAAATATGTATATTGCATATTGCATAATTATAATTTATAATTTTTGTATAATTATGTTATAATTTATAAATTTATATATTTTTTAAGTATTATTTTAATTGTTTCAGCAACTAATCAATATAAATCACATTTTCTGAAAATTATTGACATCACAATTATTTAAGGATTTTTTCATTGTTTAAACTTTCACCTGATAAATTATTACAAAATTAATCAATATAGTAAGTAATAGTAATTTAATAATAATTTAATTGATTTATTAAAAAAAAATTTATACAATAAAGAATTTCTTAAACATTAAAACTAATTGAAATTGTATTTTTGTTACAGATGTTAAGAAAACTGTTAAGAAAACGATACGTTTTTTCTATTGGACGAAGTTACAAGCATGGATTGGACTTACAAGGGAAGGCAGAAGAAAGTCGAAGGCTTACATGGGGGGGCTTCCGCGCGAAATCAAGATCTTGGTTTTAAGGTGGGGACACCGGGGTAATGGCGTGTGCATTATTCTGATAAATCGACTCGACTGGCGTCAAACCTGACTCTGCCCTGACTTGGTCAATCGTATCTACTTCTACGCAAGACGGTCGCATTCGATCCTTCAAGGGAACGTTCCCAGGGAAAAATAATGTTAAAATTTCGAAGCCAATGATCATTCATTCTTCCATTCGTCGAATATTAAATATGTTTCCTATATTTGCAAATATTCGTCAATAGTAAAAGAAACATTCGCTGTTTCGCACGTGCTAATGGCTACAGATCGCAATCTTACTTTTTATTTTCTAGTATTCCTGGAATTGTCGATCTAATCGTTTGCACATTTGTATTATTTTACGAAAAATACGTGTATACGTTCTCAATATGTTTCTTTTCTAATTTTTGTTTTTCTTTCACATTTATCAAATTTATCAAAAAAATACAAAAATAACTAACTTTTTCCACCGTTTATAAAATATACGGAAACGAAAGTAAAAAATGAATTTGCATAAAAATCAACAAGATTGATCGGTCAACTACCAAAAATTCAGAGAAAGAATCGAAGACCCATAACACGAGACATCCTCAAATTAATCCAACGCCGATCCCGATCGGTCCGCCTCGAATTTCCGTGGACACTGATTAAGCAACGCGAGCTTCTCCTTAATATCCAGATGCCCGATAAAGACCTTAACCAACGAGTTATCCGCGCGGTCCAGCAGATAGATACGCGGCAAAATATTCGAAACGAATGAGCCGCATCCTCGTGGACACGGCTACCGTGCATTTGTCCGCTCGTTCCTTCGTCTGGATCGTATTAATCCGCCCCTAATGAGCGACCGTCCCTCCCGATCGAAACCGCGTGGAAAGAGAGAGGCTTCGGGTATCATCCTTCGAGCTAGTACCGGAGGGACGGGCTCATTACGGGCACGCCGCGTGTGCTTCGTGACCGGCTCAATATTTAACGCGTCTCGAGGCGTTCCATCACCTTTCGATATCTCGACACCTGGCCGAGAAGATTAGGGGAACGGTCTTGGCTCTCGGGACGCCAATCGATGGCTGTTGATTATCGATTCACTTGTACCCTAGCTTGAAGATTGGTTGGCGCTCGATTTGGGGAAAATCGGTATCGGTATGGAGGAATTTTTTTGAAATTTTTTTACGAAAATTAATAATTAAATATCGAATAAGGATTCGTGATAAGTTGAAAAGTTGGCATTGGATATTTTCAAATTGAAAAAAAAAAAAAATGGTACCTAAGTTACCATCGACAGGTAATTTTTCTATAAATACAATGTAAAAATATCGAATTGAGTGTAATATAAATAGAAACGTGACAAGAAAAAGTTTTTTAGGATAGGAAAAAAAACTTGTCCAACGATCAATCGTCGCGCCTTTTCTATCTGATTGCTTCGCTATGAAAAATTCTCTGGAACCGCGGAGCGTTAATTAACCGAAAAGTCACAATTACGTGTATCCACGTAGCGTGCGATAAAAATCCGAATTCCGTCTTGGTGTTATCTGAAGGATCTGTGAGGAAGTCTGTAATAAAAGCTCGTGGTTAACAGGCGTATATTGATCTGGACGGTCGGGTCCGTTGATAATTAGTCAATCAATCAACGGCGGCGTGCGTTGTTTTATTGAAATACAGAGTCTCGTTTCGAGGTTCGACGGTTAACAAGCGGCGCACGGTTCATTCATGCCTGCTAATTCCCATCCTGCGTGTTATTTCCTTTTCACGTTCCCTCATCCGGCCACTTTTACGCGTATTGCTCCATTAATCGTTCGATTAAACCGGCCGATAACGCCCTCTGGAATGGTTCGCGGACGTACCACCAGTCGGCGCCGTAATTCCCTAGCGCAGCGGTTCCCAATCTAGGGTGCACTATGAATTCTCGAATAATAATAATTTGCTGGCATTATTATCGGTTAATTTTTTTTAAAAATACAATGTAATGCGCTGCACTACTTGTTGCATTTGTTGTAACACTTCTTTTTGCTTTATTTAGCCAACTTTGCCAAGTATTTATCGAATGGAAGGAAGAGATACACGAGGAGTAGAAGATTGAGAGACACTGTTGTGAACGATTCTCGGACTCGTTGTTGGAAGAGGATCTGCGACCGCCTACCTGGATCATCGATACCGATTTTTCATCCAAGGATACCTTATATTCGCCACGCATGCGGCCATTCGAGACGCGGTGAAACATAGGGACATTTGGACGGACACGAAAATACACTCTTATCGATTCCGCGAAATTCTGAACGATTCCTTGCTTACCCCGAGCCGCGTCGATAATTAATTACGAGGATTGAGATTGCACGGATTCGAGACGTTCTTTAACGAAGGCAGATTTGAAGGAAAAGTTGCTTCGAGCGTTATCGATTTCCTTCGAAGAATCTCGATCTCGAAATTCAAATAATACTCGAAAAATGATCATATTCCTATATAAAAGAAGAATTCTTTAATTTCCTTTATATTCTTTGCACAGGTAATTCAAAATAATAATTCTTATCCTCCCTTGCCTAAATAATTTCACTTCAATTACACTTGTACAATCTTATGAGAAATAATTATTATTATATTAATCATTAATTATTATATTAATCAATTCTTATGAGAAAGGAAAATTCTCAAAATCTCTTTCAATTTTTCATCTTTCGATTTCCAGGAATGAAGAGAAGCGACAAAAACGAGAGATCAAAAAATTAAAAAAAATCCTCTCAAACTATGTCAAACTATGTCCCAGCCGATTTATCCGATCGCGTTTTTAATCGTTCGATCCCATTGGTGGGGATGGTCGCTTGTAGGCGGCCGGTCGAAAATAGTTTCTCGTGAGCGGAAGCAACAAATAATCGGCCGAGGTGTGGACGCAAACCGCGCGTAACGCGGGTTTCGGTCGCGCGAGGGAAGACGTAAAAGGACGTGCAAAGTGGATCGAAAGGAGGAGGCGAAATCGCAGAGAGGGAGAGAGAGAGAGAAAGAGAGAGCGAGAGTAGTAAAATAGAGGAAGGCACGTTGGAATGGACGACGCGCCCCATATAATCTCCGCGATGCGAGCCTTCTCCTCGCCTCGGAGATCATCCCTGAACTGCGTCGAAACAGTCATCGTCTAACTATATATACTTTGTTCTACCAGTAATAACATTTTGTGCCACTGCGATACGCTTTTCCGATTATTCGTTGCCACCTCCAAACAATCGCTTGAATCGTGAAATCATTTCACCTTTCGTTTCATCTTTCGAGCTTCGACTGACTTCGTTAGTCAGTCAGAACGGAATGAATATTCATGTACAAAATGCACGTATAAAAAGACAGGAATAGATTGATTGAATGATGCAGATTTTTTTTTGCAAAGGATAATAGTATAATTGAGTGTGGTTAGAAAAAGAATTGATTGAAAAAAGTTTTATTTTTGTTAATTGGAAAATTTAATCGTATCGAGGTTGAAAGGGTTGGTTAATTAATCGAAGGCGTAAAAACGAGATGGATTTGTAACGACTACGCCTATGGTGGTGCTTGGTAGTACACTTGTATACACGTTATATATGCGCAGTGCCGAATTCGCAAAGCACAATCCGTATGTCGGACATCGGCACGATTTATCGCGTTGACACGTGTCTCTTACCAAGATGCGTATCGCCCTCTGTGAACGGCCTCTCTTTTAACCACGATTAAAATACATTTTCGAGGATAGAACGACCGAATTTCCGCGGACCACGTCCCCTTCCTACGGTGAAACGTTTAACTCTTTCGCCGTAATTTATAACCGGCCGTGTGATCAGACCGCACCGAGGGCTTTATTAAACGCGAAATAAGGGGAACCGTTAAATCTAGTTTTCACTCTAGAAGAAGGATAAGCTTAATCGTGGAAGAAATGAAAATATTTCGTTGATGGAAAAGTGTGAGAAGTGTTTTGGGATCATTCGTTGGTTTTTATCAAAAGTAAGGTTAGGATCTCTTTTACGTCTTTCAGTTTCTAAAATTTTTGGATCTATAATCCTAACGAGTTTTGAGAATTCATTTCATCAATCGAAAAATCTTCTAAAAGAATTCTTAACCAACAAAAAAATATTCATAAAAAATTTCCAACTTTTGACCAGTAGCTGTATTTCAAGTATCAAAGTATCCTTAAAAATTTAATCAATTTAACACAATTGCCATTATTATTGTCATTTATATCATTAAAAAAAAATTAATTAATTACAATTAAAATTGTAACTCAAAAATTAAATATTTTTTTCCTTTCTTTCCAAAGATTGTCCTTTTAGAAGAAGAATAAGAATAATAAGAATAATAAGAATAATTAATCATGGAAGAAATGAAAATATTTCGTTAATGGAAAAGTGTGAGAAGTGTTTTGGGATCATTCGTTGGTTTTTATCAAAAGTAAGGTTAGGATTTCTTTTACGTCTTTCAGTTTCTAAAATTTTTGGATCTATAATCTATAACGAGTTTTGAGAATTCATTTCATCAATCGAAAAATCTTCTAAAAGAATTCTTAACCAACAACAAAATTTTCACAAAAAATTCTCAACTTTTGATCAATAGTTGTATCTCAAGTGTCAAAGTATCCTTAAAAATTTAATCAATTTAACATAATTATCATTATTACTGTGATTCATATCATTAAAAAAAAGATCAACCAATTAAAATTAAAATTGTAACTCAAAAATTAAATATTTCTTTCCTTTCTTTCCAAAGCTGGATCGTCCCTTTCGATCAACTGCACCTTTGCTGGCCCAATTTTTTCCTTTACCGAATCGAAGAAGAAAAGAAAAAAAGAAAAGAAAAGAAAAGAAAAGGGAACAAGGGGCAGAGGGCACGCAAGCTGGGAACGGGATCGCGCGAAGACGAGAGAAGGCTCGTGAAGGCACGCCAGGATATGATTTATATTTCTTTCCAATCGTTCGCATTAAAAATGGTAAATGCTCTTAATGACGGCATTAATAATTGTATTCAACGAACCGCCGGTATTGACCTGAAGACACCCGTTCGAGGCACGCCCGTAGAATACCCTTGTAACGATCTGGTCCGGCATTCATCTGGGCGGAGAGAGATCGTTTGTGAATGAGCGAACATTCAATGGGCACACTTTTGATCTCGGCATTATTAATTATCCGCAAGTAGCTGCCTTTCCAGCCTTTGCTCCCTTTTTCCTAACCGTGTCTTTGACCCCGTGACTCAACCTCGAATTCGCCTCGAAATCGGTTAATCACCATTTTTTCCTTATTACGTATAAATATCTTTTCATCAACCTACTTATCGAGATCAGAAGAAGTTTGCACGATTGAAATTTTCAAAATTAGAAATTCTTCACGGAGAAAGAGGTTAATTTTGTCCCATCCGTTCAACCGAGTATTTCGACAATTATCCTGTTCGAAATACACTAGCGATTACACTCTTAAATCATTGTTATTTCCACCAATTTTTATGACATACTTCCAATTATAATAACCAACATATTTCGATTCCAATAATTCTATTACGATTATCGGTATTCAAAGTACAAAATTTAGATCAACGATTGAATTATAAAACTTTGACGATTAACTCACTACATTTTATTAAAACATCGAAACATAAAAGGTTAGGTTAGGTAACCTACTTAACATATAATATACGCATATCTCGATCAATCTCGAAACTCGAAAGAAAAATTCATGGGAGCGGATATGCACGCCCCCTACATTTATATATATATATATATATATATACGTCCATTTCAAGAGAGGAAAAGAACGCCGTGGGCAAATCGAAAATCGCTCGAATCGCGACCTTTATCGCCTTATTAAAGAGGGCACCACTTCCACGAACGGACGGCAGCGCCTCTTGTTTATCGGCCACTTCGATCAACGGTGCTCTCACGCTCCCTTTCATGGTCTTTAAACAGGCGCACTTAGCATGGCCCGTCATTACTTAACGCGAGTAATAAAGTTGTACCACCAATTAGCCGACGCCATGGAAGCACGCGCATCAACCGTGCGGTAGCCGAGCTTGCGTATCGCTCGGCGATATCTCGTCTCGCTCGTCGTGGATAAAATCGGTAATCCATGGAATAATCGTTATTACTAAGCGCGGACTATGGATCGAACGATAATTTACCCGACTCGTTCGATTTTTTTTTTCTTTTTTTAGATGGAAAAGAACGATTTTCGCTGAAACCATTGATAGAGATAATCTTGAGAGAGGATATGACGTCTTGTTTTCTCTAAGGAGAGTTTGCGTGAATTCAGTGAAGGGGAAAATTTAATAGTTGAAGTTACGTCGATAAGTTACCTACGAATAAATGTCGAATAATCGATAAACATTTCGATAAGTAATTAAAGCAATTCTAGACTTGATTTTCACCTGTCTTTTCAATAAGAGAAAAGAATATCTGTCTTCGATACGTAAATACCGATTAAATTGCACAAAAGATCTACGTAAAATTGCATTTTTTACGAATCCAAATCCGACACAATGTGGACAGAATCATCGAGCGTGATGATTGCAGGGCAGCAACGGCTCGTGCTCGCTCGTGGTCGAGCGAGCCACGGGAACAGTAATTAATGAGCAGTTTGGCGGTCGGCCGGACAGCTGTCCCGTTTTTTTTCCCTCCCCCCCGCTCCAACGATGGACGGAGTCGCGGCACCGAGGAGAAACGCGGAAACCTCGATGCGGACCCAGAAGACGCGCCTCCGTACGGAAGGAGCAAGATGGATTGCCTGACACCACCGGACAAGATCAATTGAATTTCTATTTGGACGTAACCGAGATCCGTTTGCCTCTTCCCCCACCTCCCCCACCCGACTCACCCCCCAAAGCGACAGCCAAACTTTAATTCTTTTTCCATCCACGAACTCGTTCACGTCACTATAATTGTAGTATAACCTCGATTCTTTTTTTTTTTTTTTTTTGTTTCGTGATTCATTCGTGTGATAATGACCGTGTTTGCTTTTGTTGACAGGATTGATCGAATTAAGTTAAATCGACCGATTTAACTTATATATTTTTCATTCGTTTTGATTCTTGTCCTTTCGATTCTTTTTTTTTTTTTTTTTTTTTATTTTTGTTGATTACACTGGCTAAATAGAGAGTTTGATTGAAGTTGACGAAAAAATACCAAGATCTCCATAACTTTTTATTTTCGAATTATTCTTTTGAATCGTTTATACATTTACGTTTTGCATGGGCACAAGTGCACGCAACACTTGTTACTTGTATCATCAATCATTGATCATTGCCTCCATAGATCTCCTCGAATGAAATCTAACCACTTCAAACCAATCTAACTCCTACCTTCGACCCCTCGAGTTTCTCGTGGACAATTTCTGCGAAATAATAATAAAATTATATCGGCGGTCGAGATGATAGTCGAGTGATAATAAATGGGTTTGAAAATAGCCTGGCTAATTACTTCCTCGGAAACCGCACGAACTCGCGATGCGGCCGTTGATATCGCCGAGTTTTTTCCTTTTTCCTTTTTTTTTCTTTCCTTTTTTCTTTTTCCTGGAGCCCGGTTCGGCTACCGGTTTTACAGCGTCGCCGTTGAATTTAACTGTCTATTAATTAATGCCCGCCCTATTATTAATTCCCGTCACGGGATAAAAAAGTGGAAAATTACGATCGGTCGCCACTCGAAATCCTCACTATTGAAACGATTCCAAAAGATTCCTCGTTGAAATACTTTCGCTCGAAGTATCGAATTAATTTTCAAATCGATGTTTGAAATGTATGATAGTTGGCTTCATTGGTTAAATATCAATAATTATTTCGAATTAGGAACCGATAAAAAAAGGATATTCGTAATTATATACTTATTCGTGCGTATTTTAGCATTGGAGAAATCTAGGGTTCCCTAGATCTTTAAAAAATTTCTCTGGCTATTAGACAATTTCAGATACCGTTCGATGTTGTGAAATAATAAATTTCGTGAAAGATCCAAGTGAAAAGGTCGCTGAAGAAGAAACGAAAGATATATATTCGTAGGTTTCGTTGGAAAGGTTAATCTCTCGCTGATATTTAGCAACGAATCATCTGGAACAAGTTGTAAATAAGGGCCTTGATAAGTAGCATGGTTACCCAGTTTTACGTCACCAGCCGATTTTCCTCGGCTGCCCGTTTCTTTCCACCGACTCGGTATCGCGTTTTCGCGGTCAATAACCGATTGCCCGTATCGTTCCAACCGTGATACGTCTTCGCCAACCAACGTTTTTCAATTCTTCGAAACGTTTGTGAAACGTTGTTGGGAGCGATAAACGCGGGAATAAAATAGCTTCCACGATATTGTATTATTAATTAATAAAATCGTAACAGAGAGAGGAATGGGATATTTCCCTATAAATGCAGGAAGTATCTATAAATGCAAATTCGATTAAAATGAACTTATCATTAGTTCTCATCGTTTCGCCATTTATGCAAATATACGCGAAAAATATATTTTGATTATTCCGTTTGTTTCACTTATCTCACGCCGATCAACGTAACTAATATATATATTTTTAAGAAAATTTAATGAATTTATAAGATTCAAGGTAGAAAGTTACCCGTTACTTTTTACGAGGCTGTCTCTATGAAATAAAGTAAATATGACGCCACCATAACATTACGCTGTAACGTAACTCGCCGCGTACGCCACCATAATAAATTTCATTACACTGATGTCTTTCAAATGATCGTAGCGCGCATAGGGAACATAGGTAGGAACAAGCGTATAAGCTTGCAACGCGAGCATGACACGAATAAAATTAAAAAAAAAAAAAAAGAAAAAGAAAAAAAAATATTATCTTCTCTCAGTTTCATCAATTCTCCCCGTGACCTCCTACCGATCTTGGAATAGAAAATTATCCTCACTCTTCTTACCTATGTTCTTCGATGTTCTTTATCCCTTTTTATTTATTCGATCATCCGTACGTACGTATATACTTCAATATATATTATATATTATTCCGACGATTATACGTCTCACTTTTTTCCTTCTCTCCTATTCACGCTTCTAACAAATATATATATATATATATATATATATAAAACGTGCACGGTCTAAATATAGTCTCTTAGTAATTTCATTTGATTCGTAGTAATAACCACGCGTGGCGCTAACGTCGCCACAGTTACAGGTATAACTACCTTACTTATTGAAACGTGACCGAATCGAGGTTATAAAATTCTCCTCCGATATAATAATATTCGAACGATAGAGGAGGAAAAATTTTCTAATTTATTTCTCGACGAGGTTGGATAAGTTTGAAAAGAATCACGGTAAAATTGGCGGCGGTTCAATGTATCATTAGGTAGTCATTGCAGATCACAGTGGGTCCCGTTGGTACACGCACGATCCGACGGACACGTAGGTAAGCCATCCTGGCTTCATTCACGTCAGATGCGAGGCGACCACGTCATTTATCTGCCAACCATTCCGGCTAACGATGCATTGCCGGTTTGTCGGCCGAGCCGCTCTTCCCTCCCCCCTCCGTCCAGCTTCAGCATGGAATTCGTGGCCCTACCTAACGTGAAACAATACTTTCACGTTTTTCGAGCCTTATTTATTTATTTCGTACTTGAGTATGAGATTAATTTTTACATTATTTTTTCAACCCTTAAACGGTTTAAATTTATAAACTTATAAATTATCTCTATCGTAATTATCGATATTATTAGGTTAAAAGAAAGAAAGAAAGTTCATCACTTGCAATTTGAAGGAATTATCCAAGAAAGTCGTGTACGAATAAGAGAGATTATGATCTTTAAGCATGGAACGTATACGCCTCGTTTTATCTGATGAACCGTTTAAAATTTGTTCTCTGGCTGGATATCGACGTTGTCCGTTTCTGGTGACGTCCATTAAACTCGAAACTTTTTTTTTTCTTTTTCCTAGTGTCTGTGGTGCCGGCGCAGCCGGCGTCTCCGGCTCGAAGAAGCGTGGAACGACTTTAAAGCGGCGATGCAATATCGCGCCAGCTCCAAGTTAACGAGAGTTTCGCGTGTTCCGGAAGCGTGCAGGTTTCCTCTGTCGCCGGCTACCACCCTCTCTCGCGCCACTCCCAAATTTTGCACGCACCTTAAATAATACGGGAGCAATTAGGCAAACTGTGCCACGGGCCACTATAAAAACGTTTCCAAGCTCTTGCCATTTCGACGTTTCTCGATTTCCCTCCCCCCCCCCTCCTCCCCCTCTCTTTAAAAATAATAATACGATTTACAATTATCGTTAATCGATATACAACGTGTAATAATATTTTCGTGATATTAATTATCACGAACAATTTATTATTCGGTATATTATTGTACGTAGTATTATTATAAACACAATCGGTCGTCGTTCAAAATATCGATTTAAACGGAGTCGTTTTCCGGGCACGGAGCGAAACGGACGTGTTTCTCTCTGCTCCTCGCAAAGAAAATCGTATGTAAATAGTTACGGTATTCGTTTACTAAATTTAAAAATATGTTGTTTTAAAAAAAAATAAAAAGGGGGGGAGGGGGCAAGATTCTCATATTCCAAAAATTTGAAAGGAAAATAATAATGATTGTTATTCGATGTTGAAAATAATTTTCCCACCATCACCTTTTCACCTTTCCTCTTTAATTTTCCAATGATTCGAACAGCTGAATCCCTGTTACCGTTCGAAGGAAGGGGCAACGGATTCGGATCAACGGCGGCGCACCGTCGTCGTGGTGGACCATCATCGTATCAATGCGGCCCGGATTGACAGTCCCGCGCTGTGATAAATGATACCCTCCTCTTCCCTACGCCAGTTCCGCGTTCGCCGTGGTTCCACCCCTGCTGAGAGAGAGCTCGAACGAGGGAAAGAGGGTGGATGGACCGCTCGCAGCCTCGACAGACTATGAGAGAAGATATCCGCGGTGAGAAGTAAACACGTTATACAAACGAATGCAGGGGATCGATAACGTTGCCAATCCTCTTTTTCCATCTCTCTCTCTCTCTCTCTCTCTCTCTCTTTCCTTGGAAATAGTATTCGAATGATCGGTAACTCCTTATTTTTCGACGATTTATCGTGCAACGAATTTGAGTTGGGCGAAAAGTAAATCGTGCGATTATTTTGCAGGATTAAAACCGTATATAGAATCGTGGTGAGTGACGTATTCAATTTTTTGAAATTGTTTTACACTCCAATCAACGCGATGTAAATTGACCAACGTTTATTCGTCGCAGTTTTATTTCTTTTTCTTTTTCTTTTTTTTTTTTTTATACCGTGGAAAAATCATGGGATTATTTTGCAGGATATTATTTGTATAAAATTTTTGTATAAAATTTTGAGATACTCGAACGAAAGGGAGAAATTTAGAATTGATAAATACAGAAAAAGTTAAAAGGTGAAAATATTTTTTAATTGAATTCGATATAAATTAGCCACACTTTATTGCACTTTTACTTCTTTTTTTATTTTTTATTTTTTTATAGAAAGAAGAGAATGGATAAATCATGGGATTATTTTGCAGAGTTATCTGTATAAAATTATTGTAACGTTTTTAATTTTTGTAATTTTATAAGTACAGAAATATTATATTCTTTGCTAATTCGATATAAATTCGAATTCGAATTCGATATAAATTGTAATTAACCAAGATTTATTCATTATTTCTTTTTCTTTTTTTTTTTTTTTACGTCATAGAAAAATCATGGGATTATTTGTTTAAAATTTTTATATAAAATTTTAAGGTACTTGAAAGGGAATTTAGAATTGGTAAGTACAAAAAAAAGTTAAAACGTGAAAATATTTTTTAATTGAATTCGATATAAATTAGCCACAATTTATTCGTTACACTTTTACTTCTTTTTTTTTTTTTTTTTTTTATAGAAAGAAGAGAATGGATAAGTAAATCATGAGATTATTTTGCAGAGTTATCTGTATAAAATTATTGTAACGTTTTTAATTTTTGTAATTTTATAAGTGCAGAAATATTATATTCTTTGCTAATCGAATTCGATATAAATTGTAATTATCCAAGATTTATTCATCTTCATTATTTCTTTTTCTTTTTTTTTTTTTTTATATTATAGAAAAATCATTATTTGTCTAAATTTTTATATAAAATTTTAAGGTACTTGAAAGAGAATTTAGAATTGGTAAATACAAAAAAAAGTTAAAACGTGAAAATATTTTTTAATTGAATTCGATATAAATTAGCCATGTTTCTTCGTTATATTTTTATTTCTTTTTATTTTATCTTCGTTATATTTTATTTTCTTTTTTTTTTCATGCTGTGAAAAAATCATGGGATTATTTTGCAGGATTATTGGTATAAAATTGTTGTAAGTGTTGTAAGTATTTAATTTTTAAAATTTTGAGATACTTGAGATATTGGAAGTACAGAAAAAATTAAAATGAAAATTCTTTCGTTGATTGAAATTGTTTTGATACTTGACAACCAACGCGATATAAATTGTAATTGACCGATATTTATTTTTTTCACAGTGTGAAAAACAGTGATGGGGGAAAGTTTAATGATTGAAGTTACCGAAAAGTGGACATGTAAATCATGGAATTATTTTGCAGGATTATCTGTATAAAATTGTAAATCTGTAAAAATTGTAAGTATTGGACTTGTAAATTATTTAATTTTTATAATTATATAATTATAAATAATATAATATAATTTTTATAATTTTTAAAATTGTAAGTATTGGACTTGTAAATTATTTAATTTTTATAATTTTGTAAGTACAGAAAAATTATATTCTTTGCTAATTGAATTAAATATAAATTGTAAATTAACCAAGGTTTGTTTATTGCATTTTTATTTCTTTCTCAAATAAATCATGGAATTATTTTGCAGGATTATCTGTATAAAATAATTGTAAGTATTGGACTTGTAAATTATTTAATTTTAATTTTTGTAATTTTGTAAGTACAAGTTCTTTGCTAATTGAATTAAATATAAATTGTAAATTAACCAAGATTTATTTATTGCATTTTTATTTCTTTTTCATTTTTTTTTCATACTAGAAAGTAGTTTTTTTCATAGTAGAAAGAAGAAAATGGATAAATAAATCATGGATTATTTTGCAGGATTATCTACAAAATTATTGTAATGTTTAATTTAAATATTTAATATTAATAAAAATATTTAATTTTTGTAAGTATAAAAGAATTATATTCTTTACAAATTTAACTTGATATAAATTGTAATTAACCAAGATTTATTCATTGCATTTTTATTTATTTTTCATTTTTTTTTCATACTGTAGAAAAAAGAGTGGATAAATAAATCATGGATTATTTTGCACGATTATCTATAAAATTATTGTAATGTTTAATTTAAATATTTAATATTAATAAAAATATTTAATTTTTGTAAGTATAAAAGATTTATATTCTTTACTAATTTAACTTGATATAAATTGTAATTAACCAAGATTTATTCATTGCATTTTTATTTATTTTTCATTTTTTTTTCATACTGTAGAAAAAAGAGTGGATAAATAAATCATGGATTATTTTGCAGAATTATTTATATAAAATTATTGTAATGTTTAATTTAAATTTTTAATTTAATAAATGTTTAATTTAATTTAAATATTTAATGTTAATAAAAATATTTAATTTTTGTAAGTATAAAAGAATTATATTCTTTACAAATTTAACTTGAATAAATTGAAATTAACCAAGGTTTATTTATTGCATTTTTATTTCTTTTTCATTTTTTTTTCATACTGTAGAAAGAAAAGAATGGATAAATAAATCATGGATTATTTTGCAGGATTATCTATAAAATTATTGTAATATTTAATTTAAATATTTAATATTAATAAAAATATTTAATTTTTGTAAGTATAAAAGAATTATATTCTTTACTAATTTAATTTGATATAAATTGTAATTAACCAAGATTTATTCATTGCATTTTTATTTATTTTTTATTCTTTTTTAATACTATAGAAAAGAGAGTGGATAAATAAATCATGGATTATTTTGCAGGATTATCTATAAAATTATTGTAATGTTTAATTTAAATATTTAATATTAATAAAAATATTTAATTTTTGTAAGTATAAAAGATTTATATTCTTTACTAATTTAACTTGATATAAATTGTAATTATCCAAGATTTATTCATTGCATTTTTATTTATTTTTTATTTTTTTTTCATACTGTAGAAAGAAGAGAGTGGATATAAATAAATCATGGATTATTTTGCAGGATTATTTATATAAAATNATAAAAATATTTAATTTTTGTAAGTATAAAAGAATTATATTCTTTACTAATTTAACTTGACATAAATTGTAATTAACCAAGATTTATTCATTGCATTTTTATTTATTTTTCATTTTTTTTTTCATACTGTAGAAAGAAGAGAGTGGATAAATAAATCATGGATTATTTTGCAGAATTATTTATATAAAATTATTGTAACGTTTTAATTTTGTAATTTTGTAAGTACAGAAAAATTATATTGTTTGATAATTAAATTAGATATAAATTATAAATTAACCAAGTTTATTCATTGCATTTTTATTTATTTTTCATTTTTTTTTCATATTGTAGAAAAGAGAGTGGATAAATAAATCATGGATTATTTTGCAGAATTATTTATATAAAATTATTGTAATGTTTAATTCAAAAATTTAATGTTAATAAAAATATTTAATTTTTGTAAGTATAAAAGAATTATATTCTTTACTAATTTAACTTGATATAAATTGTAATTAACCAAGATTTATTCATTGCATTTTTATTTATTTTTCATTTTTTTTTCTTACTGTAGAAAGAAGAGAGTGGACAAATAAATCATGGAATTATTATTTTGCAGGATTATCTGTATAAAATAATTGTAAGTATTGGACTTGTAAATTATTTAATTTTAGTTTTTGTAATTTTGTAAGTACAAAAAAATTATATTCTTTGCTGATTGAATTAAATATAAATTGTAAATTAACCAGGATTTATTTATTGCATTTTTATTTCTTTTTCATTTTTTTTTTCATACTAGAAAGTAGTTTTTTTCATAGTAGAAAGAAGAAAATGGATAAATAAATCATGGATTATTTTGAAGAGTTATTTATATAAAATTATTGTAATGTTTAATTTAAATATTTAATATTAATAAAAATATTTAATTTTTGTAAGTATAAAAGAATTATATTCTTTACTAATTTAACTTGATATAAATTATAATTAACCAAGATTTATTCATTGCATTTTTATTTATTTTTTATTTTTTTTTCATACTGTAGAAAGAAGAGAGTGGATATAAATAAATCATGGATTATTTTGCAGGATTATTTATATAAAATTATTGTAACGTATTTAATTTTGTAATTTTGTAAGTACAGAAAAATTATATTCTTTGCTAATTAAATTAGATATAAATTATAAATTAACCAAGTTTATTCATTATATTTTTATTTATTTTCATTTTTTTTTTCATACTGTAGAAAGAAGAGAGTGAAATAAATAATGAAATATAATAAATAAATCATGGATAATTTTGCAGGATTATCTATATAAAATTATTATAACATATTTAATTTTTGTAATTTTCTAAATACAGAAAAATTATATTCTTTGCTGATTAATTAAATATAAATTGTAAATTAACCAAGGTTTATTTATTGCATTTTTATTTCTTTTTCACTTTTTTTTCATACTGTAGAAAGAAGAGAATGGATAAATAAATCATGGATTATTTTGCAGAATTATTTATATAAAATTATTATAACATATTTAATTTTTGTAATTTTGTAAGTACAGAAAAATTATATTCTTTGCTGATTGAATTAAATATAAATTGTAAATTAAACAAGGTTTGTTTATTGCATTTTTATTTCTTTTTCAAATAAATCATGGAATTATTTTGCAGGATTATCTGTATAAAATAATTGTAAGTATTGGACTTGTAAATTATTTAATTTTAATTTTTGTAATTTTGTAAGTACAAAAAAATTATATTGTTTGCTGATTGAATTAAATATAAATTGTAAATTAACCAAGGTTTATTTATTGCATTTTTATTTCTTTTTCATTTTTTTTTCATACTGTAGAAAGAAGAGAATGGATAAATAAATCATGGATTATTTTGCAGGATTATCTATAAAATTATTGTAATGTTTAATTTAAATATTTAATATTAATAAAAATATTTAATTTTTGTAAGTATAAAAGAATTATATTCTTTATTAATTTAATTTGATATAAATTGTAATTAACCAAGATTTATTTATTGCATTTTTATTTATTTTTCATTTTTTTTTCATACTGTAGAAAAGAGAGTGGATAAATAAATCATGGATTATTTTACAGAATTATTTATATAAAATTATTGTAATGTTTAATTTAAATATTTAATATTAATAAAAATATTTAATTTTTGTAAGTATAAAAGAATTATATTCTTTACTAATTTAACTTGATATAAATTGAAATTAACCAAGGTTTATTTATTGCATTTTTGTTTCTTTTTCATTTTTTTTTCATACTGTAGAAAGAAGAGAATGGATAAATAAATCATGGATTATTTTGCAGAATTATTTATATAAAATTATTGTAATGTTTAATTTAAATATTTAATGTTAATAAAAATATTTAATTTTTGTATGTACAAAAAAATTATATTCTTTGCTGATTGAATTAAATATAAATTGTAAATTAACCAAGATTTATTTATTGCATTTTTATTTCTTTTTCATTTTTTTTTCATACTGTAGAAAGAAGAGAATGGATAAATAAATCATGGATTATTTTGCAGGATTATCTATAAAATTATTGTAATATTTAATTTAAGTATTTAATATTAATAAAAATATTTAATTTTTGTAAGTATAAAAGAATTATATTCTTTACTAATTTAACTTGATATAAATTGAAATTAACCAAGATTTATTCATTGCATTTTTATTTATTTTTCATCTTTTTTTCATACTGTAGAAAAGAGAGTGGATAAATAAATCATGGATTATTTTGCAGGATTATCTATAAAATTATATTATAACATATTTAATTTTTGTAATTTTGTAAGTACAGAAAAATTATATTCTTTGCTAATTAAATTAGATATAAATTATAAATTAACCAAGGTTTATTCATTGTATTTTTATTTCTTTTTAATTTTTTTTTCATACTGTAGAAAGAAAAGAATGGACAAATAAATCATGGATTATTTTGCAGGATTATTTGTATAATATTATTGTAACGTATTTAATTTTGTAAGTACAAAAATATTATATTCTTGCTAATTGAATTAGATATAAATTATAAATTAAGCAAGATTTATTCATTGCATTTTTATTTCTTTACTTCGATGGTCCATTGTCTGAAACATAATAATAATAATAATAATAGAAAAAGGATCAAATTATAATTTACAACAAGTGAATCTCCAAAATTTTAAAGTTAAACTTTCCGTTGAAATTTTTAACCAATCACTTTCGACCTTTTTCAATCCCCTATCTGTCTTTTGAGAAAATTTACAATATTTAATAGCCAAAGTTTGTTAATAAATTTAAACATAAATTTAAAAATTTTAAAACAAATTACCTGTTCCACTTCCGCAATACATCTTTCACTTATCCATTTCACAAAATCTCTCTATTTACAAGCTTATATTTAAATTTCTAAATCCCCCAAGGGATACTTGCTTGCCACGCTTTCAAGTGTACCCACCACCAGCATCACTACCTTATAAATCTTACAGGATTTGAGGATACACTTTTAAGAATTAGTCATCTGCTAATAAGTGTCAATATTTACCCTTTTCTCGTCTTTCTTCTAATCTCTCGTGTAGACAGGAAAATTTCTTCTGAATAAGTTTCGAGTAGAAAGGTAAAAGGAATCCCTTTATACCTGGAATATCCTGTATACCCATTAAAAACCATGGGTGAAAACTCGTTAAACGCTTCTGACTCGTCAACGTGACGAATCGGCGAACTCTGCTTTCCTTTCCCTATTATTATTATTAATATTATTATTCGAAATCATCTTCCACGTGATTCCATATGATTCTTCCATCTTCAATTTTTATTCATTATCTCCTCGAAATTATTTGAATTTATACAAATTTCTAATTACGCTCGTTTCGAATTAAATTACAATAAGTAATTAAACTAACTATAGGGTAGACCTTGTGAAACCAGAGGACCATTACAACGCCAAAATAATATTAATACTTAATAATTTATGCTTAGAACTTAGGCCCATTTTTCAATGGGAAATAACTGCTCCCTCGAAAACGATAACAATAAATAATGGTGTATTGTATATATACCTTTCAAGTGGTACGATATCTGAAAAGTCAAGTAATAAAAGTCAAGGAATAAAAGTCAAGAATACATCAGTATTAACCGATTGTTAACGAAATACCTCGTCTCGTTTTATTATTCGAAAATTATTAAGAAACGTATTTAACGCATTTAACCGAACGAAAAAGGATGATTTATCGGATTTCCGTGTAGTAGAAGTGCTCTATATATATATATATATATATATATATATATATATATCTCAACGATTACTCAGCAGTTTTTCCGCTCCGCCCCGAAAACGCCATTAAATCTTCCATTTTGAATTTTCTACCGGATCTACTTTTATTCCGATTTTATACGCGATCGAAAAATCGAACGGATATCGATTAATAAACAGTGAATTGTAAATTGAGAATTTGTACATATGTACAATATATTTTTCTTTTGGCAACGAGAAGTGATATTAATAACCTTCGAAAAAGTTGCAGTCTCCTCGATTTCGATCATCTGGAGCAAACAAGCCTCTAAAGCTTCTCTTTAAACAAGAGGAATCTTGGAAAAAAAAAAAAAAGTATTGGCAAATAAAACGGAGGGGAGCCCAATATATGAAGTCGACAAACAAAATATAAATCAATCGTACGATCGATATAATAAAGCTCGGTCCCGATATTCCCAATTTTTCCAAATGGTCGCCCCCCTTTTAAGGTGAGGTGACGTATATATATATATACATGGAGGCGCACATATGTTGCAACACCCTCCCTCCCCTCGTCCCGCGGTGCCGCGCCATTTCACGCAACGCGGAGCCCCAATTTAATTTGTCCTGCCTCGAACCGAGAATCTTTATTCAAAGTAACTGTTACACAAAAGTTCGACCACCCTTCTTTTCTTTGTCTCGTCGCGTGAAACTCGTATCGTCTCTCTCGCTCCTATCGCTTCCGCCTCGTTAATTTTAACGGAGGCGAGTTACAGACGTTTTTTTTTCTTTCTTTTTCTTTTTTTTTTTTTTGTTTAATTCGATCGAGGAATGTATCATTCGATGAATTTATAAATTTGGAGGGAATTCGTTTCTTCGTAAGTTTCTTCTTCTTTTTCTTCTTCGAATTTCTGATCTTGTAAAATGAATTTTTCGATTATTGATTGGTTGGTCGAATAAGAAATTTGAATTATATTTAAAATGTTAAAAATTGATATTAATTAAATAGAGATTCCATCGAGTTGAATTTCTTTTTCTTGTGTTATTTATTTTGGTGTAGAAAATTTTTAAATTTAATAATAGAAATAGAAATAATTTATTCGTTGATTATAATATAATATATAAATTTCGAATTCAAGAATGCACTTACTAAAATAAATTATTCATTTTGGTTGACTCGAAAAACAAGGAATTTTAATTAACGTTAAAAATAATTAAAAATAATTTAAATTAAAATAAATAATTAAAAGATAATAATATTAAAAAATAAAATGATAATATTAATTAGAATTGTTGATAAAAAATTTCTAAATTTAGAATTCATTGAGTGTATAACAAGTTTCTTCTTTTTCTTTTTCAAATTTCAAAATTTCAAGGATGGTCTTGTCTTGTAAAATGAATTATTCGATTATTGCTTTATTCGAAAGACGATAAGAAATATTAATTATATTTAAAACGTTAAAAACGTTGATATCAATTAAATAAAATTCCATCGAGTTGAATTTCTTCTCTTTTCCTTGTTCGATTCGATTTTCTAAATTTCTAAATTTTAATAATAGAAATAGAATAAATTCACTCGTATATATAAGTTTCTTCTTTTCTCTCTCAAATAGAACAAATTTCGAATTCAAGCGTGCTCTTATATGTAAAATAAATTATTCGATTTGGTTCGTTAACTCGAAAGATAATCGGAAATTTTAATTACATTTAAAGCGTTAAAAATGATATCAATTAAATAAGTCGAGTTGAATTTCTTCTCCTCTTTTCCTTGGCTCGATTGTTGGTGAAAAATTTTTAAATTTAATAATAGAAATAGAAGAATAAATAAATTCATTCGTTCACTATAACATATAAATTTCAAGCTTGCGCTTATAAATTAATAATTAAATAAATTATTCGATCGGTTGGTTGGTTAACTCGAAAGACAATCAGAAATTTTAATTAAAAATAATTAAAAGTAATTAAAAATAATTTAAATTAAACGGTAAAAATAATATTAATTTAGGAATTGTTAATAAAAAAATTTATTTTAAGTTAGAATTCATTCGTTGACTATATAATAAATTTCTTCCTTTTCTTTTCAAATTTTGAAATAATATTAATTATAAAATATTTCATAAAATTTAGGAATTTCAACTCGATGGAATTTTATTTATATATTGATATCATTTTAAATGTAATTAAAATTTCTGATTGTCTTTCGAGTTAACCAAATTGAACAATTTATATATAATATATAAAATTTCTAAATTTAGAATAAATTTTTTGATTTTATAATTTCGACTTCAAGCATGCCTTTACAAGTAAATTTCTCGAAAGATAATCAAAAAATTTAATTACATTTAAACGTACATTTAAAAATAATATTAATTTTCAATAAAAATTTCTAAATTTAAAATTCATTCGTAGATATATAATAAATTTCTTCTTTTTCTTTTCAAATTTTAAAATAATATTAATTATAAAATTTAGAAATTTTATGCAATATATAAATTCGTTGATTATATAATTTCGACTTCAAGCATGCTCTTACAAGTAAATCATTCAAAAGACAATAAGAAATTTTAATTACATTTAAACTGTAAAAATAATATTAATTTTCAGTAAAAATTTCTAAATTTAAAATTCATTCGTTGTCTATATAATAAATTTCTTCTTTCTCTTTCAAATTTCGACTTCAAACATGCTCTTACAAATAAATTATTCGAAAACTCGAAAGACAATTTTAGAAATTTTAATTACATTTAAAAATAATATTAATTGTTGTTAAAAATTTTTAAATTTAGAATAAATTCATTGATATAATTTCGACTTCAAGCATGCTTTTACAAATAAATTATTCGATTAGAACTCGAAAGAAAATCAAAAATTTTAATTATATTTAAAAATAATATTAAATGTTGTTAAAAATTTCTAATTAGAATAAAATCATTGATATTTCGACTTCAAGCATTTTACAAATAAATTATTTGATTAAAACTCGAAAGACAATTTTAGAAATTTTAATTACATTTAAAAATAATATTAAACGTTGTTAAAAATTTCTAACTTTAGAATGAATTCGTTGATTTTATAATTTCGACTTCAAGCATGCTCTTACAAATAAATTATTCGATTAGAACTCGAAAGACAATCAGAAATTTTAAATTATAAACACTTAAAAACAACGTCAATTAAATAAAATTCCATCGAGTTATAATAATCCTCCCCTCTTGATTTAAAAAATTCGAGAGGGAAGAAGAAAGAGAAAGTCGAGGTGGAAGAGAGAAAGCAATTCTTAAGGAACGAGGAAGTTAAGAAGAAACTACCTGAACGACACCTGAGATGACGTGTCCTCTTTACAGCTCGAAGCACGTGCCTCTCCCCCCCACCATTCCCAGGACAAACGAACAATAAGTGTCGAAACGAATGTCTACGAGTGTCTTCATTTGGACAACGTTTGCATCCAACACCATAAACACAAATTATTTCCAGGTGTTTCTGTTTTCGTTGTTGGCCCAGGTATATTTAGGAAAAATTTTACAACATGCAATAAAAACTTTTGCAAAACTTTTTTTCTTTCTCCTTTGCCTTCCTTCTTCCTTCTTCTTTCACGAAATCTGTTCCGCACTTGTAAGAAATATATTACCGGGTGCGGGGAGAAGAATCGAAACCGTTCACCTCTTTGTTATAAGAGGCCGAGTCATAAAATGGTCATCTTGCTCCTTTATTAGGGGGATTCGTCGTGAAAGCTTAGCAGTAGTGCAAGGTTGCCAAATGTTTTGAATAATTTGCCTACGCTCTCGTCAACTTATTCGATGTTTCACTTTCTAGAAATTTCCTCTTCGAAAGAATCTTCGAAACTTTTAAATTAACTTTTTCGATGTTTCTAGAAATTTCTTCTTCGAAAGAATCTTCGTTCGAAACTTTTAAAATTTCTTGAAAATCTCGAAAATATTTTATTTTTATTCCAAAATCACGCTCTTATTCTTCAATTGAAGAATTCCATATGAAATAAAATAAACAACGTTTGCATCCAACATTGCCATAAACACAAATTATTTCCAGTGTTTCTGTTTTCTATGCTATTTTCGTCAACTTTTTCGATGTTTCTAGAAATTTCTTCTTCGAAAGAATCTTCGTTCGAAACTTTTAAAATTCCTTGAAAATCTCGAAAATATTCCAAAATCACTATCATTCTTCAATTAAAGAATTCCATATGAAATAAAATAAAACAAAAAAAATAAAAGAGATTTCGAAATATTTCCACAGCATCCTGTCTCTCTTTCATTAAAGAATTCCATGTAATATAAATAAAATAAAACAAAAAAAAAAGATTTCAAAATATTTCTATAATAGCTGTCTCTCTTCTACCAAGAATTCTATATGAAATAAAATAAAATGGAATAAAAAAAAAAAGATTTCGAAATATTCCTATAGCAGCTCTCTCACTCTTCCACCAAAGAATTCCATATATGAAATAAAATAAAACAAAAAAAAAAAATTTTGAAATATTCCTATAGCAGCTCTCTCGCTCTTCCACATGAAATAAAATAAAAATAAAAAAGATTTCGAAATATTTCCACAGCAGCTCTCTCACCAAAGAATTCCATATGAAATAAAATAAAACAAAAAAAGAAAATTTTGAAATATTCCTACAGCTCTCTCTCACTCTTCCACATGAAATAAAATAAACCAAAAAATAAGAAAGATTTCGAAATATTTCCACAGCAGCTCTCTCACCAAAGAATTCCATATGAAATAAAATAAACAAAAAAAAAAAAAAAAAAAGATTTCGAAATATTCCCAAAGCACGTTCTTCCACCAAAGGAAGATTATTCTATATGAAATAAAATAATGAAATAAAATAAAGAAAAATAAAATAAAGATCCCACCTTATCACCCTCGCGCGCTCCTCCAACCTTTCTCTTCCTCGGCAAAATTAAGTCACTGGGCGAAATCATTTACGATTCGCGACCCTCCTCCCCACAAATATCGCCCTTTGCGGATTATTATTTATTATCGGTGGTATAACATCCGTTCCTTCCATCGGCCACGCAAACCCAGATTCTCTCCCTCTCTATCAAAGAAAGAAACTCGTGTCCATCCCGATCAACCGGTCTCCCCCGTAACTTCGGCCACCACGTCGAACCAATCATTAATCACCGTTTTTTCTCCAGGGTTACTTTACTATTTATATATATATATATATAGTATTTGCCTCTTTCTATTTATCCACCTTTGACGATAATTGTTTAGATTCAGCATCTCCTTTCACCGCCTCAACATTTCCTCGATTTCACAAGATTTCTTCAAGAATTTTCCCATCATGAAGAGATAGAAAAAAATTCCTAAGAATTTTTTTCCAACGAGAAAAACGAATGACGAAAGTTGAAATTCGCTCCCCTTCTCCCCCCCCTCGAAGAAAGTGCGTCGGGGGTGGAAAGTGGGATTAATGAAAATAAGAAGGAAGGAAGGCGAAGGACGAGGAGGAGACGTGCTAAATGCACATATAACGGGACAGGGGAAAGGGAAGAGGAGGAGAGAAAGAAAGGGTGGTTGATTAATCGTCGTTTCCCAAGACCCACCCCCTCTCGAAATTTCCACCTCTTACACCTCTCCTCTAGAATCCTTCGCCCCCTTTCTCTCCCTTTCTCTCCCCTTCTCTCCCCCTCAGAAGAAATTAAAATTCGCCAAATCAAATCAAATCAAATCAAACACTTCTCCTTCTTGCTCGAAATAAAATCGAATTGATCATCCCCCGATTTATATATATTAATTAATCTTCAATCGGAAAATTTTGGTGAAAGGAGGAAGCGCCGGGCCGAGAGACAGGGGGCTCGCAGATCGGGGGGTTGGCACATGGCATGCGACATTGTCGTGCGCCAAAGGGAAAGGAAAGGAAAGGTTTTGTGCGAATAGCGTTAATAGTAGGAGGGGATTTCGGGACACGGATCCGATGGAGCGATGGGGGTGGCTCGAAGGGAATCGAGGGGCCAGCTGATAGGACCCGGGCCCAGAAGAGGAAAAAGGATACAGCAGAATACCGATCAGTCTCTCGGTACAAGTCTTAGTATTAGGATCTCTGTACATCCGTTCTCCGTACAGGGGTTAGTGGCTAGTGTATCCCCTCCAGCTTCACAACTGCACAGGACGCAGGGTACGAGCTTGTGTCGTGTCGCACCGCAGTAATAATTCGATGAAAGCTGTGCTTCATTTCGCCACGCGCGCAAAACGCTCCCGGAAATTTTCCGGGAAAATTTAATTTAAATCACTCTTTAATTTAAATCATCGAGATCACAGTGTCTCGTTTCATTTAAATAATTGTCAGTCTGCATTGAGCGTCCATTAAGCGATCCACAAGCGCATGGGAAGGAGCTTCGAAGCTCCTTCCCTCCCTTGGAGGGAAACCTCTGTCTCCTGTTGTTGTGATACCGACAAGTGATAGACAAGTGATATAGGTGAAGAAACAAGTGATATTTAAACGAGTGAGGTGATAGATAAAGAAATTTTTAATATTCTTGGAAGGGAGAAGGCGATCGGATGAATTCTTATTCTTATCACAATGGCGAATTCATCTAACGACATGGATTACCATTGGCTTACCAGAACGGGTCTCTTGATTGATGATGATATAGATTACTTGAACTTGGACGATATATGGTCACCGGCGGTGCCCTATCAGAATCTGACGGAATGCCCTGATTACAACGAGGCAGCGACGCACGAACAGTCGGGGATGGAATCGGTCGTCGAACAGAACGGGATGGAGTCGAGCAGTTTGCTGGAAATGCTTCTGAAGCGTGACAAGCCTGTGGAGAACGCCATGCCTGTGGAGAACGCCATGCCTCAGCAACAACAGATCGAGACAACGGAGAACGAGAAACCACCGGTGGTGCTGCAGCCCATCATAAAAAACGGGCAAGTGTTCTATCACACGCCTCCTTACACTCCAGGCACGTCCAGCAAAAGCATATCACCTATTGATGGCCAGGATCAACAGGCAATTGAGCAGAAACAGACGGTTCTCGGTATTACTCAGCCTGAACCGCGAAATGATTATTTACAAGGATACGTTGATCAACAGTTGTACCCGATGCAACAGCAACACGTGGTCGGGAACAGCAGTTACATGCTGTCAACTCCAGCCATGATCGCGTCCACGACTTTCGTCCAACCAAGTTGTAGTTACATGAATGGTGATAGTGATAAAAAGGGAGGGAACCAAGTTCCTCAAGATGACAAATTCGTGAACGAGCTGCAACAACTGTTGCAACAAGAGCAACCGCTGCAACAACAGCAGTTACAAGAACCGTTGCAACAGAATCAGTTGCAACAGCAGCAGTTTCTACAGCAGCAGTTTCTACAGCAGCAGTTGCAAGAGAAACAGTTACAGCATCAACAATTGCAACTACAACTACAACAACAACAATTGCAGCAGCAGCAGCAGCAGCAGCAGCAGCAAGAGCAACAATCGCAACAGGTACAATTACACCTGCAGCAGTCACAGCTGCAACAGACCCAGTTACAGCAACAGCAGTTACAGCAAATTTATTTGCAACAAGTACATCTACAGCAAACTCATTTGCAACAAACATATCTACAGCAAACTCATTTGCAACAAATGCAACTACAGCAGACCTATTTGCAGCAAACACAACTACAGCAGAGCTATTTGCAGCAAGCACAACTACAGCAAATCCACTTGCAGCAGAATCAGTTACAGCAGAGTCAGTTACAGCAAACACAGTCGCAACCACAGGCACCGCAATTACAACAACAGCAGCCGCAGCAGGTGGATTATTCCTGGTTGAAACCATCAACATCTAAAGGTTCGTAGAAATTTTCTTTTTCCTTTTTTCAATATTTTAATTTTATCCAAGTAAATGAATATTATTAGTTCTGTCGAATATTTTTGCCGAAAATTTATCGATTAATTATTATATTGGTAGTAGTAGTATTAGGGATGTCGATTATTCCTTTCGATATTTTGATTATGTGCGTACATTTCGAATTGGAGAGATTGTCTTATTGGTAAATTTTTTAAATTTTAACTATCAGTGGTTTCGAAAATTTTTTACTTTCCTTTTCGAAAATTATCGTGAAAAAATTTTGGATTCGAAGTAAATTCAAAGTAAATAATATCAGATTTTAAGCATCACTTAATTTTAAAAATTTTCGATTTTTCTCTTGCAAGATATCGTGAAAATTTTTTCAAACGAATTGTTAGATTGGGTTAGGTTAGGTTATGTATTAGGTGAGAATATTTCGAACAATGAATTATTAAAATAATTTTATTCGTAACTATTAAATTTTAACCATCACTGGTTTCGGAAATTTTCCATTTTTTTCATGAAAATTATCGTGAAAAATTTTTGATTTTGTTAGAGGTTAGGTTGTTCGAACGATAAATTATTAAAGTAACTTATCCAAATAAATTTATTCCTGATTATTAAATTTTAATCATCACTGGTTTCGGAAATTTTCAATTTTTTCTTGCAAGCTATCGTCAAAAAATTTTCAAGCGAATTGTTAGAATTTAGGTTAGGTTAGGTTATGTATGTATTAGGTGAGAATATTTCGAACAATGAATTATTAAAATAATTTTATTCGTAACTATTAAATTTTAATCATCATTGGTTTCGGAAATTTTCAATTTTTTCTTACAAGCTATCGTCAAAAGATTTTCAAGCGAATTGTTAGAATTTAGGTTAGGTTAAGTTATGTATGTATTAGGTGAGAATATTTCGAACAATGAATTATTAAAATAATTTTATTCGTGATTATTAAATTTTAATCATCACTGGTTTCGGAAATTTTCCATTTTTTTCTTGAAAATTATCGTGAAAAATTTTTGATTTTGTTAGAGGTTAGGTTGTTCGAACGATAAATTATGAAAGTAACTTTTATTTTTCGTAATTATTAAATTTTAACCATAATTGATTTCAGAAATTTTTCATTTTTCTCTTGAAAATTAGCGTGAAACAATTTTATATTCGAAATCAATTTTGTTAGAGGTTAGGTTTTTTGAAGGATAAATTATTTTAATAATTTATCGAAATAAATTTATTCGTGACTATTAAATTTTAATTATTATTAATTTCGGAAATTTTTCTTTTGCAAGCTATCGTGACAAATTTTTGAAATGAATCGTTAGAGGTTAGATTAGGTTAGGTATATATTAGATTACAATACTTTGAACAATAAATTATCAAAGTAATTTCGCATTGAAATAAATTTTATCAAATTTTACTCATGACCGGTTTTAAAAATTTTTCACTTTTCTCTCGAAAATTATCGTGAAAAATTTCGATTAATTTGTGACTTTTGTTAGAGGTTAGGTTTGAACGATAAATTGTTGAAATAATATTATATTCGTGTTCGTATTAAATTTTAATCATTGGTTTCAAAAATTTTTCATTTTTCTCTTGAAAATTATTATGAAAAATTTTTGAAATTAATTTTTCTTAGAGATTAAATTTTCAACAATAAATTATTACAATAATTTTATTAAATATTAAATTTTTTAAAAAATTTCTATTTTTCTTTTTCACGCTGTCATGAAAAATTTTACATTCGATTCTACATACGAATTCTTGGCTTTTGTTAGAGGTAAGGTTAGGTGCATTAAGTTACAATCTATTGTCATTTCTTTCAATTTCAAGTAAATTTTCAATTTCTATTTTAAAAGCTATGACGATATTCACTGTGAAAAATGAGTTTCCAAATGAATCTTAAAATTTAATTTTCTCGAAATATTTCCATATTTTATATATATATATATATTTTTTTCCATTTTCCTTGTTGTAATTATTTTACCTGAAAATGACAAATTTTCAGGTAGATTTTAAATTTTCATTGTGAATAACGTCATAAATTTGTCACAATTATCGTAACTTTCCCTTTTCACCCTGTATAACCGTAAATCCGAATATTTTACAGGCGAGTCGAGCAACACGGGACAAAAACGTACACGTCAGACGTACACTCGTCACCAAACCCTTGAACTCGAAAAAGAATTTCATTTCAATAGATATTTAACACGAAATCGTCGCCTCGAAATAGCAAAGGCACTCTCTTTGAGCGAGCGTCAAGTGAAAATATGGTTTCAAAATCGGAGGATGAAGGCTAAAAAATTGAACGATAACGAGGATGAGAAAGCAAAAGCTAAAAAGAAAAACGCATCTACGTTTACCAATCCAGTTGCAACAACTACAAATCCAGTTACATCCATGATGTATCAAACCGCTACTACCATGGCTTCATATATGCAGAGCCAATCGATTCAAGGAGGTTACGTCCAATATCAACAACCGCTGCAGCAGCAACATCAACAGCAGCAGCAATATCAACAGCAGCAGCAACATCAACAGCAGCAGCAACATCAACAGCAGCAGCATGGACAGTACAACGGATATATGAATTATAAAAATCATGCAGATAAGACGTAATCATTACAAACTTGAATATTTAGTTATTTAAAAGAAAAAAAAAACGTAATTCTTAATGGAGAAGTAATGGTAATAGATGAATTTATTCCTTGTTATTAAATTGTTTACGATACAATCGACATTGTTATTAGATTACATAGGATAAATTAATATATAATTGATATATTAATATTTCATATATAAATATCAAGTGAAATATTTCATATATAAATATTATATATATTAATTATTAGAAATAGTATTAAATTTAATTATTAAACGTAATATTACATTTAATAGGAAAATAAAAATTATAAGTATTCTTTTATATTTAAAATACATATGTGATATATAAAATATGTAAAATATATATATATATATATTTATACACATATATATATATATATACATATGAAAATGTTTTTAAATATAAAAGATTATTATATGTAAATATATTTAAAAAATTCTTTTGCTACTTTCAAAAATTGAAATTATTAAATAATATAAACGAATTTTTTTTTCAAAATTAACCGTCAACAATATCAATTTAAAATTCAATTATTCTTAAGTAAAATTTATTAATATTTCATTTTTTGTAACTACTTCATTAGCTTCATTAGGTCCATTTTTAATAATTTCTTACTTCTCCTAAAATAAGAACTACGAAAAAAAATCTTTTTTATTTTTATATATATTTTATTTTCAATATATATTTTATTTTAAATGTTAACAAAAATTATAGAGAGTGATAAGGAGAGGAATAAAAAGAGACAGCCAGACAGACAGAGGGAGAGAGAGAGAAGGAAAGAGAGAGAGAGAGAGAGAGAGGGGAAAAGAGAGAGAGAAGGAGTGAGAGAGAGGGGAAGAGAGAGAAAGAGAGTGATCATTGCGCGATAAAAATAAGAGACTGAAAATTACATGAATTGTAGACGAGAGACATTGATTGTTAAATGAAAATGAATGTTTGACCTTGCAACCTGCATGATTAATGATCGAAATAATAAACCACCGAATAACCGAGCATCCTCCACGATTCAGGTAGATGCAACGCGGTCGTTCACGCTGTATTTTGCTCAGTTTCTCGTCTACATCTGTCTTTTATCGTTTCTCGAGTAAATGTAATTTTCTACACAAATATTTTGACACACTTCCTATAAGAGGATAACATTTATTTGACGAATAACGCTGACTAGGCGTTTCTTGATTCACTTCCAAGGATATTGAGAAGCATATTGGAGAAATTTGTAAAAAAAATTTTTCCTTCGATTTTTGCTTCGATAATGCACCAATAACGACGAAAGAAAGAACATAGATGAACGATAGAGAAGGGATCCACCATAATTTTCAAGAAAGTGGATTAATTAATTTTGATGAATTAGATTTGTTTGAGACGATTTTTAAAATTTAGATGAAAAGAGTTTGATAATTTTTGATCTGAATTGATGATGAAGATTGCAGAATCTTAAGACGAATCTTAAGAATTTTAAGAGGTTAAGATTTATTATCATTATTATTACTGTAGAATAAGTTTTTCATTTATTTAGAGGATCTTCAAAAAAAAAAAAAAAAAAAAAAAATCAAAAAATTTTTATAATTTTTAAGTTGATCCAATGATTAAGATCGAAGAATCTTAATTATCTTAATCTTAAGACGCATCTTAAGAAAATAATATTATAGGATAAGTTTATTATTATTATTATTGTAGAATGTATGTTGTATATATTTTGTATATGTAGAATAAGTATGTTGTAGTATAGTTGTAGATGTAGAATTAGCATGTATATGTAGTGAATAAGTTTCTTGTTTGGGAAAAGATTTGTTTAAAAGATCTTCTTGAAAAGGTCTTGATAATCAATCTTGATAATCTTGGTAATCATAATAACTTGTGTATATATATATATAAAACTTTTATGCATAACAATTTTTAAAAGTTTTGTAAAACTTCGAGATCGAAGAATTAATTCATGAATTTTAAAGATAGATTTTTTTCTTTTTCTTTTTTTTTAAGTAAAGACAAGATTATTATTAAGATTGGAATAAGATTGCGGTATGGAAACGTATAGGAGTCGAAAAGTTAAGGGATGAAAGAGTAGTGGGGATAGAACGGCAGCTGCGCCGTTCACACGAAACAAGATGGCCGTGGATTCTATTTGCTGCATTCGCAATTCTCTTCTATATTTATCTTTTCTCCGCGTTTCCTTGTTTAATCTCAAATTATTAAACAGACAGATAATCGCCAGTTTTCCCAAGTTTCATTCATAGATTGTTCGAGAGAGCAGTGAAGTGCACTTTTTGAAGATCGAAATTTCGATCGAACGAACATCCTCAATCTCGGGGATCTCTGCCCACTTTGAAAATAGATATACTGTAACCATATGTATATAAATTGTAAATACATAGATGGAATGCAAAGTAATATGTTTATATTATTATATAATCATATTATTATATAATAACTTCTAACTAAGTAAATAAGTAAACAATTTTAAAATTTTATAAAAATATCAAATTTAGATTAGATACCAAACTTTTTGAAGGTTAAAAATAATTCTTTTTCTTTTTTCTTTTCTTTTCTTTTCTTTTCTTTTCTTTTTTTCTTTTTTTTTTCTTTTTTAGTTTCAATCAAATAACTTAGTTCGATCCGATCGTGCATGATTTCTAATTGTCTAGTAGTCATTAGAAAAATAGAAATAAAAAATAGCTTTAAAATAAAAATGTGCAAAAAAGAACGTACTTAAAA